>NW_021680446.1:785328-830757 GCF_001412515.2 Diachasma alloeum | reverse complement strand
AATAATAATAATAATAATAAAATGTAATAATTATAAAACTGAAAAATCAATTACTTAAAAAAAGTAGTTTGCAGTGATTTTTTGGCTATTTATAGCACCGACTCTGGGCGATTTGGGCGATAGGCCCTCATGGAAAGAACATATATCCAGACATATATCTCAGTATATTTCACTTATATTTCGGCCAAAAATGTGGTACATATGCCAAATATGTGCTAGATATAAGTGCTGCATAAATCTTATTCCCATAAGGGAGGGAGGGGGATCACTGGCGACAAGACCTCTGAAATATCTGGCATTTTGCGGGGGGAGGTATGGGAATTAATTCTGGGAGGGAGGTAGGGAGGGAAAAAGCAACAGTTATTCCCAACTCCACGTAAAAATCCCTTTTCAATCGCCAATCGCCACTTAAAATCCACTCTACCGATTCTCTCTCACCAGGTCGAGTTCACCACCAGAGACTGTCCTACCCCTGTCTCAACACGTGGAACGAGCGCCCCACAACCCTCCACTCCCCCATAAAGCAAAAGCGCTTGGGTCCATCTAAAGTAAAAGTGAGTCAGCGAGATCGTCTGTCAGCCCTGGACTTCGGCTCCAAGTACAAGCCAAAAGAGAGCAAAGTGAGGGACAGATTTTCGATACCAGAGCTGGAGAGTCAGAACGAGCTCAAGTTGATCGCCGGCACGCCGAAGCAGAGGTTCAGTCTCGACAGCCAGTTGAACCCAGACGGAACGCGGGCTAGACGACTGCTGCCCTCCCCAATATCCGAGCACCAGACGAAGGAAGACAAGACCATTGCTCCGAGCGACGGTCTAGAGGGGGTCATAATTGCGTCGGCAACTCCTCTGCTGCCGTCGTCTGAGCGGCAATTCCTGGTGCCGATATTCCACAGCAAACCGGTCACAGCGCCTCCACCGACTCCAGTGGTGTCACGGGAGCGAATGTCAGTTCCCGAAATAAGAAATTCTAGTTTGCGAAGACTTCTGGATCCCCCCAGTCGTCAGAGGCACAGCATCTCAGCGTTTCGCCAGAGTCTCATGAGCATTGAAAAAAGCCCGGAGGGGCTCGAGGTCAGGCCGGAGGCGGTCGTAATCTCCGAGATTTCCGAGGAAAAAGCCGAGGGAAACGAGAGAAACAAGAGCACGAGCCTGGAGGCCCCTCCCATCGAGACTGACGAGTCTGCTGAGGTCAAACCGATGCCTAAACACATCCAGAAACACTACTCCTACACTTACAATACCAAAGAGGAAGCCAGACGGGTGATTGGAAAACTCATGGCTGGAAAGCCGAGGAAAAAGTATCTTGAAAGTAATTTTGATGAGAATGAGCAAGTCATCACGACGGTGATTGAAACTGAGATACCGATGATTCTGAGCAGTCCCAAGTACATGAAGAAGACCCACGTCTACTCCAGCGATCCCCCGAAGTGGATGAAGAAGTGCCTGGAGGGGGAGAAGAAGATGGAGGAAACGTTGAGGATTAATCAGAGGAATAAAGCATCGCCGGGGAAGAAGACATCCCCTGGGGCGACCTCTCCGGGAAAGAAAAAGAGGAGAGACAGCAAAGAGGAGAGAGATGTGAAGGAGAATCCTCAGGTCAAAGACACAACAATTCGAGTCAAATCGTCTAGAAATCTTGGGGAGAATAAGTACGAGGTCGCTGTGAGCTCCAATATCTCAGAAACTGATATCTGCAGGCTTTATGGCATTGAGTGTGACTCGGACAGTGAAGACTCAACATCAGTTTAATTTAATTTTATTAATTTTTCGTTCATTCTTCACAAGTCTAGGCGAGTAGCAAAATTTTTTCTTTGTAAAATAAAGAAATAACATTGTTACTCCGGCATGGCACAAAAATAACATTTTTGCGTGTAATATTACTCATTAAAAGTGATAAAAATTGTATAAAAATACACTTTCCAGATGAAAGAAGTATACAACATCCATATATTATATATTATAATATAAATTGAGAGAATAAACAAATCGGCCAGCGGATTTTTCATCAATCATTAGTACAAATTCTCCGTAAAATGTATTTTTTATCACTAATCACGTAAATCAGGCCCTAGTTTCATATTCCAATTGTAATAACAATTGTATTTAAGTACACCATTTTTTTGTACTCCCAATCATTTATAATATTATCATCTCGATATATATTTTTTTCAATTCACCGAATATTTTGCCTACCGTTGACGCCAGCATCAATTATACTAACAGACGGTGGTAATGCGTGAACAATTTGATCGCCGTCTTTGAGGAATGATGGGACGGATACGTCTGCTCGCACTTCGACCCTCAATACTCGACTTTTGTTTCCAACCATGCATTTGAATCGCGTCTCGACAGTCACGTGAAGATCACTTCCCCTCAGTCTGAATGAAAAGACAAGATGTCAAGTTGATGACCAAAAAATTGTAAAAATGTCTGATTAATTTTACGTACTGATAGTATCTCGTACACAAGACCCCGACGACCTCCCCCACTCTGTTGTCCTTGGCAGTGATGGAGAAAATAAAATCATTCCCTCTGTTTGAGTGAATTGTCACCAGCTGATCAGTACCTGGCGACACACTGATCCCAGTGATTTCTGTGATGGGAATGCCTTTTTTCATAGTCTTAAATTTCGAGCTCTCCAATTTGTAAATTGCGTGCTCAGTAATAACGAGAACACGATCCGCTTGTTTGTCGAATCTAGGGGTAAATAGGAGTGTTGATTGAATGTATGTATGTATATTAATGTAATTGATCGATATTTACTTGTTTGTTTTCCTGACAAAGGCACTGAATAAAACTGTTTTAAAGTGATCCGAATTTTTCAAATTATTGATGGACGAGTTGAATGCATCGTAGTGGAGATTTTCGTCTGGCCTGGAGAGATAATTACCCTCCCAGCGCCTCTCCTGACCCCAGTATTGCCTTTTGGGTCTGAGAACAGCACCTGCAGTCATCTGAATTCACCAAAATCATTATTTTTCGCAGCTTGAATTTTTAATTACAAGAATTATTCAATCGGTCAACGGTTTAGGCCGGTAGCTCAGTTGGAAGAGTACCCGGCGCGTAACTGAGAGGTCCCGGGTTCGATTCCCGGCTGGGGCTGTGGCAATTTTTTTCTCTCTAAATTCGAATTCTATTTGAATATTTTTTTTGCAATCGCAAGAATTATTCTCAAAAATGGCCGACTTTTTGCAATCATTCTCTGGTAATTAGAGTATATGACTATTCCAACGAATTTTTCGAGGAATCTGAATTAATTCGTCATTTATTACCAAAAGAAATTGAAATCAACAAGAAAATTGAGTCGGATTCAATTAAATAAATAACTTGAAGGGGTTGACTGGGTCAAATTTTGACGTTTTGCTGGTGAAGCTTAATACTCTAAAAAAAGTGCTTCACTGCACGTTGAATTCAGCATCAAAGTGGTAAAACCCCACAAGTCAATTTCGACTATTGACCAGTTTTCAATGAATATCTCGGAATCTAAGGGAGATAGCTAAATTTTTATTACAACCTTTTTTGTAGAGCCCGTTGAGAGCTACAACAAAAGTCATTACGAAAAATTCGCTATCTCCCTTAGATTCAGAAATATTCCTCAAAAACTCAACTGAGAAATGAGTCGACTTAGACTGTTTTACCATTTCGCTAAAGAATTCATTTAAAGAATAATATAATTATATTATTATATAATAACAATATAATAATTATTATAATTATCATATTAATTACAATTATTATCATATTAATATCATATTAATTATTATCATATTAATTATTATCATATTAATTATAATTATTATATTAATTATTGCTATTATTATATTAGCTCTTACCATACCCATCACCACTATTTACAACGGTACACTAAAATAAAATAGATGTGCTTTGCTGAACTTCCCCAAAGAAGAGCACGAAAGCACCACTAATTTACCTTCAGCCTCAACTGCGGCCACTCCTCCCTGGGAATTTTTCGGAGAATCATCCAAGCATACCACCTAGCAAACATCATCCTCAAGTAAGGCACAACATGCCTGACATAATAATTCTCCTGAGGCCACAGCAAGTTCTTGCCATACTTGTGCATATTTTTCGCATCCCTGAACGTCCTCTCCAATTCACAAACATAACGACGCCTTTTCATCCGCCTGTAGTGCTCCACCATGACCAATGCCGCCCTCATTTTCTTGTACTTTATCCTGCAGAGATACCCCCGCCACTGCTTTTGCAAAAGCACAACGATCCCTGGAATCAAATCGCCCCTGGCTTTCTCCAGTGCGAAGAGCGTCCTGGGGGATCGAACGAAGACCTTCGTGTGTCCGTACTTGACATCATGAGCGAAGCCCTTCTCCTCGAGAAGTGTCTTCACCCCGTCCATGTCGCTCCCACCCCGAAAATTGGGCCACGTGTACTGGGAGATCATCTTGTAACGTTTCAAAAATTTATCGTATCTCTGTCTGTAGACGAAGCCAGCCCTCCTCACGAGAATGTTCTCCAGGAGTCCGAGGTACCGCACCTGATGCTCGACCCTCTCATCGTCGAAGAGCACTGGGGACTTGACCTCGTTGGGCTTGATACACCTGACGTAAAAAGGCTCCTTGCTGGTTAAATTTCTCACCAGAGCAACCATTGAATTACGGAATAGTGTACCAGCGGTTAACGGCCTTTTCGTTGTTTTCGTGATGGCATCTGAGCCCTCCGGCCACATTTCACTTATTATTTTACTGTTACTGTTGTACATGAGACGTTTGAAATCTTGAAAGAGTGTGTCTTTATTTTTATCCAGAAAACCGACGATATTGTACACCACGTCACCAGCATAGTGTTTTATTCTGAACTGCTTTCTGTGCTCCAGTTGCTTGTCCATTGGGCTGAGTTGACGGGAGGTGTAGTGCTTGTGATTGGACAGCTTCTTGTCCATGGCTTCCAGCAGCATCTGAAGTGAATACAACAGTAGTTTTTTTTTTTTAATAGTAGGGAACCTGCATAGACTCCACTTTTCGAATATTTTTAAATGAATAGTCTTTGTAGTCTATGAAGCATTCCAGAGTAAAAGTTTTCCGAAAGGTGGTCTGGATAGTTTGTAATAACTGATTAAAAATGCATCAATTTTGAACACTTTTTTTGGGGTCATGACGTCAATTCACCGGAATCAAGTTCCCCTTGCGACTACTGGCAGCGCTAGTGAGCTATTCTAGCCTCTCAAAGTGCGAGACCTTCAACCAAAACAAATCGAGGGAGTTATTTTTGAAACAATTATTAAAAGTGGATAAAAAAATATATTGGCGCTGACAAATGAAGTTTGTGCATAAGAACGTGCATAGAGTCCACTTTTCGAATATTTTTAAATGAATAGTCTTTGTAGTCTATGAAGCATTCCAGAGTAAAAGTTTTCCGAAAGGTGGTCTGGATAGTTTGTAATAACTGATTAAAAATGCATCAATTTTGAACACTTTTTTTGGGGCATGACGTCAAATCACCGGAATCAAGTTCCCCTTGCGACTACTGGCAGCGCTAGTGAGCTATTCTAGCCTCTCAAAGTGCGAGACCTTCAACCAAAACAAATCGAGGGAGTTATTTTTGAAACAATTATTAAAAGTGGATAAAAAAATATATTGGCACTGACAAATGAAGTTTGTGCTGAAAAATGATTTTCAAAAGGCGTTTCGGGGAATTTACCAACGGTAGACGTGACATGTTGATAGATTTTATGGGTTTAAATCTGTGTCAAAGTGTCGAAAGTCGTGGTTGTATAATTTTCACTGTTGTATTTTTACATCCTGGTACAAAACAATATTTATAAGGAACTTTCATCACTCGATCCGGTTTTTCTGACATTTACGAGCCAAATACAGAGTATTTTCCTAGATTTCAGCGGCTGTACTGAACCGCTTGACGGCGCCACACGAAAATTTCGGCCTCCGGTGAATTGACGTCACCGGCCTTTTTAGAACGTTTAAAAAATGCAATTTTTAAAAGCAAATGAATAATTATTAAACTACTTTCCGTGTGTTTCCTTATCGAATATGAGTTCTTGGTGGCATATATTTGAAGAAAAAAATTGCAGTAATGGTAATTTACCTCATCCGTGACCTTGCCAACGTTCAAACAAGCCTCGTCCATTATCGCCAGAATGCCCTTGTGGTTCTGCTCAACAAGCTCACAAATAATTTGATTATTGAAGTACTCGATCGCCTGCCAGGCAATCCCCTCCCTCTGATACTCCTCCTGCTCCCGTTTGAGTACTAATTCGATGAATAACTGCTGCAGTTTCTCATTGCAATAATTGATGCAAAACTGCTCGAAACTATTTGCCTCGAATATCTCAAAGCCATAAATGTCGAGTACACCAATTACGGTGCCTCTGTAACGCTTGGAGAATGTGTCCTCGTCGTGGACATTTATACAGGCGTTTATTCGTGATACTATCCAGGAAAACAGTCTGTCATAGATTGCCTGAATAAAGGGACAGATGTTTAACATTCTACTCTTGAAAAACGACGAAATTCATTGGAAAACTCAGAAAATGTTGGAAAAAATAACAACTCTTGGCAGATCCACGTCAAATCGACCACTCGAACAAATGGATGTCAGGGATTTGGTCGCCGATTTTTTTCCAATATCAGTGACTTGAAAAAAAATGTTCCTAAATTTTCAGCCCTTAATATTGATTCATATCAAAGTTATGATTTTTTCAATTTTCAACGTTTTTTCGATATTTTTGACCCGAATTTGAAAAACGGTTCTGTGTGCTCTAATTTTGAGAATGATCGAAAAAATGCTCGGCTTTCTCCAAATATATGATCATATAATATAATGTAATATAACATGCTAAACTAAACAGAAAAAAGAATTAAATTTCGGTATTCTAAATTGCAGATTTTCAACAATTTTTTTAAAAGCAAACGATTCACAATCGTGCCTCAATTCATGGTGATTTTGTTTTGGTTTTTTATTTGTGATACTATCCAGGAAAACAGTCTGTCATAGATTGCCTGAATAAAGGGACAGATGTTTAACATTCTACTCTTGAAAAACGACGAAATTCATTGGAAAACTCAGAAGATGTTGGAAAAAATAACAACTCTTAGCAGATCCACGTCAAATCGACCACTCGAACAAATGGATGTCAGGGATATGGTCGCCGATTTTTTTCCAATATCAGTGACTTGCAAAAAAAATGTTCCTAAATTTTCAGCCCTTAATATTGATTCATATCAAAGTTATGATTTTTTCAATTTTCAACGTTTTTTCGATATTTTTGACCCGAATTTGAAAAACGGTTCTGTGTGCTCTAATTTTGAGAATGATCGAAAAAATGCTCGGCTTTCTCCAAATATATGATCATATAATATAATGTAATATAACATGCTAAACTAAACAGAAAAAAGAATTAAATTTCGGTATTCTAAATTGCAGATTTTCAACAATTTTTTTAAAAGCAAACGATTCACAATCGTGCCTCAATCCATGGTGATTTTGTTTTGGTTTTTTACCTGCAGAGAATAATTTTGATTTTTCATAATAAATAAAATCCCTGTTCGACCGAGGCTTAATATTGCCGCTTCATCACAAATGATTTAGAATTTGAATTGAAAATGATAATGTATGCCTGATACTCATTCCCTTGGTAATTGAAAAAACGAAAAAACCCGTTCGTTCTTCGAGAGATTGGTAAATTTTCAGTCTTCAAAATTTCTCATCTCAAAATCGCAATTGTGTTTTTTCACTCGATTCGTGTGTGAACGTGGATAATCCAAATACCAATGATTCTTATGTAGTGAATATACTTTGGAAGAACCTAATGTACTTCAACATAATCTCTACCACAATCATATTAACTTTTAACATCAGTGGAAATCCATCGAAAACATCAGTATCTCGGTTCTACCAATTCCTGAGGCACGTAAGATAGAGAATACGCCCGCGGCCTAATCTAGTCTACCTAAAATAATCATAAAAAAAATTGTGTGGTAAGAATCATCGCTAAACCTCGCACGTTTACAAGTTCCATCACGACAACAATAGAAATTATTGTCAATGGATTACCACAACTTGTGGAATTGCGAAATCACAGGCGATTCAACGAATAAAAACAACAGCGACTTCGCGATTAAATCAACATGGTTGAGTTTTTCAATGAAATTTATCTTTGAAAATATACTTTTGCCAGGGCATCTCGTCCGTACTCCGCCTCCATGAGGCCATGGCTCTTCTGCATGACTTCCCCCCCGGCAGCGATAACCCGTTCCGACAGAGCCTTCCCCAACTCATTAGGATGAATCCCAAAGAGTTTAGCAGCATCGTTCAGTGCTTTTCTGTTCTCAATCACCAATTTCTCATCCTCAAGGGTGAACCTCACGTTCCCCAGGTGGAGAATCCCCGCGATCACGTTCCAGATGGTTTTAATATCATCCGGCGTGAATCTGAGAGTACTCAATGCAGAATTCACTGCTTTAAATTCACTCCTATCCGTTGTTATGTTCTTTCCATGGCTTATGTAGTAATAGACACTTGGATCTGACACAAGACCACGAGTGTTCAGTTCTGTTTCGCTACAACCGTTCAACAACTGGAAAGAACATTCAGCATAAATTAAGACTCGATGAAATACACTGAGAGAAAAACAAACACGTTGTCAAACAAGTCTTGTTTCGGCCAACAAAATCGCTAGTTGAAAATTGCCAAAAAATAATTTGGTTTAGAATTTGAAAGCCTCAAACATGAATAACTGTTCTGCCTTCGACAGCAACGAAATATTTGGCTCAAGAGGCGGATAATTCACACCAGACGGTGCCTTTTCAGGATGAAAATATCTCATACAGAGGAAAATTTATCAACAAATATTTTATCCCCAAGTTACAAGATTGCTATCATATCATTATTATTGTTTCTGTTGGAATATTTGAACACAGCTCTTCTGTTTTTCTTCAAAAATCACTCGACAAGGTTTATGACGTGTTGGGGAAAGTCCCCAGAAAAGGACTAATTTATGATCCGTTGTGCTCCGAACTCGAGAGCGTTGCAATCCTTACCACATGTAGAAATTCAAAGGAAACTCTGTCCTCTGGAGTCATAAACTTTGTCTTGCTTTTCCCTCAGTAAAGGTTTTTCAAATAGTTAGAATTTAGTCTCTGGACAACGGTCCTCTAGTACAGTCGTGCCTTCCTCGTGCCAATAATAAAGAGTTCAAGTTAAAAGTATTCATTGCGTTACTACATTTATTTATCCACTTTTACCCATATCCCAATAGCTTCATTTAAGGGTTCATTTGTTGTCTGTGATTATTAGACAGCCGAAACGAAAAACTACTATCCCTTGTTTCGCATGAAACAATGATTTTTCGGGAGCTAAATACGTATGGGAGTATCGAATAACGAAGGAGTAGTGAAATTTATAGAAATGAAATTTCTTGCGTCTACAGAGAATGCAATTTTTTTTGAACTACTAAATCTATTCTTGCGACAAAAATTTTTCACTCCGGCGCACTCTCTGCATGTTTGGCACAAAAAAATCCTTTTCTGGTAATTTTCAAAAAACAATTTTCCTGGCACAAGTAAGACTTGTGTGAGAACTCTGTCGCTTTTTCTCTCAGTGCAGAGTGGAAGGGAGTGGGGTAAGCGTGATTTAATCCTCAACAGCTCCTGATCGAATGAAGCGATTTGGATGAGTCAGAGCTCATTTGAAAGCTCAAGAAATATCTCAACATTGGGGATGAAAGTTCTCATGTACCTGATAAAAACAGTGAAAATTTCTCTCTCCCTTCTGCTGATAAACAACTCTCGATTTTTCGAGAAGATAATTCGTCACATGACCGCCAACGGGATCGCCCTTGAAGTCAAAATTAATGTCCATGTATTTACCAAACCGCGAGGAATTGTCATTTCTATTGGTCTTGGCATTTCCAAATGCCTCCAGAATCGAATTCGACTGAATAAGTACATTCTTCACCCTAAAATTCATGTCCCATTAGGTTTCACAGGGCCAGGGGGCAATCATCAACGATTAAAGAACAAGTGAAACCTCTCAATCTCCTGTTGACCAGACAGATTAGTGATGGCAGCGATGTACTTCATAATTATTTTACTGGCCTCGGTTTTACCCGAACCAGACTCGCCACTGATGACAATGCATGTGTCACGTCCTTGTTGCTTCATTTCGCGATGTACAGCATCGGCAATCGCGAATATGTGCGGTGGATTCTCAAACAGTTCCCTCCCTGCAGGTGATTTATGCAAAAACATTGGATTTTAAAAATCAGCTCCATTTTCGGAGAATTACCGCAGGGGTTCTGTTACCTTTGTACTTGTTAATTTGATCTCTTTCATAGTTGGGAGTTGACCTGTAGGGATTCACGCTCACGCATACTTCTCCGATGTACGTGTAAAACTTTCCCCCCGAAAATCTGTTGAAATAATTGGGATAAACACCTCTGTCTTCATTTCGAACGCTAATCACTTTTAGAATTCAGTAGCGAAGCGGTAAACCGGTTTAAGTCGATTTAGACTATTGGTCAGTTTTTAGTGAATATCTCGGAATCTAAGGAACATAGAAATTTTTTGTAATAACCTTTTTTGTAGCTCTCAATTCGCTCTACAAAAAAGGTTATAATGGAAATTTCGCTATTTCTCTTGAATTCGGAGATATTCCTCGAAAACTCAGCGAAGAGCTAAGTCGACTTAACCCGTTTTACCGCTTCGCTACTGAATTTTTAATGGGGGTGAGGTGATTATTTTATGAGGAGTATCGATGCGAATTCATGTCTTTTCGACTAGGCGACATTTCAAATGCTCAGATTTAAATACACGCCAGACGGATGAAATTCTGTAGTGAAGTGGTAAAACGAGGAAAGTTAACTAACTCGTCGTTGTTTTTTTGGAAATATCTCCGAAACTAAGGGAGATAGCATAATTTTTGTAATGACCTTTTTCGTAGCTCTCAATTAGCTCTACAAAAAAGATTCCGACAAAAATGTCGCTATCTCCCTTAATTTCAGAGATATTTTCGAAAAACTCCACGAAAAGGTAAGTTAACTTACCTCGTTTTACCACTTCACTACAGAATTATTATTAATTATTGTCGTTAAGTGAAATGTCATCTAGTTGAAAAGACAGGATTCCCTAAATCTCTCAAAACGTCAACAATTCAAACAAAATATTAAAGAATGGAAAATCCTTTTAAAAAACAACTATTAACACTAAATTATTGATCTCTTGTAATTGTTAATATAAAAACAAATTGAATCTTTGTATGATGTTAATCATTAATGTATTAGTTGTGGCTAAATTGAGTTGCATTACATTGTCTGTTGAAAAGCAAAGAATAAAAAAAATGAAAATTAAAAAAATTTCGGCTAATTCCTAAAAATACAGCTATTTCACAAAAACTAGTTGATATGTTGTAGTTAAAAATTTCAGTTGAAAAGATACTGTCCCTTTGTAATGAGTCAGTCTAAGCTCACTCGTAAAATTTATTTCCCCGTTTTGAATATTTAAACAAAAGTCAAGAGTCTTTCCTTCATCTCTCGTCAATTGCTGCATCGATCGACAATTATTCATTTTAGTTTTATCCCGAATAAAAAAATTTCGAATAATAAATCACGAACTAAGTTTCCAGTAAACGGAAATAAACTTGAAAAAATCATCTTGAGGCCCAACAGCCAATTATTTGTTATTCCAAAGTCGTAAAATCTGCCCTACCTATTCTCTAATTAAAAATCATTCCCCCGATAAAATAAAAATTCCGGTCTGTTATCAGTGACTTATCACGGGCACTTGTGGCTCGTCTACTCGATAAAACTTATCTCCAAAGGTTGTTTGTGCCAGGAAACAAAAAGGCGAAAGAAAATGGCACAAAAATTGATGGCCTAGAAACGTAGAATGAGAATGAGATCGAGACTGAATCAATGACATAAATATGATGTCAGAGGTCGATAGAATATACTAAACTCATTGAAAAAAAATGCATAATATAAAGGATGAGTAAACACGAAGGCCTATGTTCACGAATGACTCATGTCCACACATACGTTCCTCTTCCCACATAAACATGAGTCTTAAGACAGAAATAAAAGCGGAATAGTGATGCAAGTGGATTCAAATTTTGAGAACAAGGGAATATTAATTCTCGGAGTGTTAGCCACGCCTGCCGAGCCTCATTATCCCGTACCGCAAGTGCTATTGGACAAGTACTTCGCCTATCGAGTGATTAATCCGGCATTAGAAAAAATTTGAATCTTTTTCCGGCTGCATGTGCCCCAACTCATGCCCCAAAACAAACACGCAAGTGTTTTCCAACTGCACACTTGAAAGAATATTATTTCAAAAAAAACCCGCATGGACAAGAAGTCTCGCCAACTTTACATTCGTAACAAAGTGAAATAAAAGAGTTGAGAAATTTTTTTGAGCGTTAGATAAGCCAATACAGTTAGTTGAACTGACTTCCACAAAAATAACTGTTGTTGCTCTTTAGTTTTGCGGTAAATAATGACCAATAAAGCCTCGTAAAGCCTTCCAAGCCAATTCCACAAACTCCGAATAATAAAATGCCACTGAAGAATGAATTCTGACCTTGTTTTGAGATTTTTCACGACATTTTCAACGCTGATTTCATCGAGAAGCACGAAATCTCCAATTCCGACTTCTGGATGGGCTGCCATTGTCACTAGTGAAGCCCTTCAACGCCGGTGAATCCCTTATACAATCGAACAGATGAATGTGGAACACTTGTTGACACTCGAGCCACCACCGAGTTGAAAAAATGGTTATCGAGTATGAGGAATTAACGGTTGCATTTGACTTTCAATGCGTGTGCATGTTGCCACCTGGCTGACTCACCACTCACGTCTCAGCGGCACCTAGAGTGTCTACACTCCGGTGGTTCGCTGTGTTTATCGCTGTGTAACAACCGCGCACAACACCACACATTTACACGATTTTATTCACCTACTGGAAGCCATGACCGAGCGGGCCTTCGGGCTTCCTCGGCTTTCCCACGAACGGCTCGTGTTGAAGCTCCCCACAAGGGTCACAAGGCTCTCACTAGCATTCCACGAGCTCACAAGGGTCACGAGCCTCACACACAGCCGTACGCACGCGCAGTAAAAACGACTCTCCGCCATCTTGCGGCTGTCGTCCCAACCACAATCCCTGAATTCGCGCCAATTCCGTTGATTCCGGCGCTTGGACAACGCTTTCTCACGACATTCCACACATTTTAATCGATCAGAAGCTGATAAAAGTCTGAATAAAAAGGGATTCGGGACGATTGAGTCGTCGGGAGGATTTTGAGAGGTTTCAGACACTGAAAGGAGTTAACATGAAACCGGGAGGTGCCACGAAAGTTGCCGTCCCCCAATCTGCACCACTCGAGGTTAGAATTTCGAATGTTGCGGTTAACAACGCCACGAGACGTTTCGATTTTCCGGGATATAATTGGAGTTTTTGTTTCAGGATAAATCCAGGAAGACTCTGCACAATCTTCAGCCAGCAGCCACTGACAAGGAGAATCTGGTGGGTGCAGGGAGAGTCCTGAGGTCTGGTGTGACTACCAAGGTCACACCCAAGGAGTAAGTTACATGTGATACCCTTGAGGCATGCCACAAGTTCTTGACAAAAAAAATTTTTATCGTTTTTTTTTTGTCAAGATTTTGATTTTTTTTCTTGACAAAAAAAATGTTTATCGTTATTTTTTGTCAAGAGTGAATGGAAAGGCATTAATTATTGTAGTTTTTTAGGCATCAGGTGTAGAGGAGTTTTAATGAAATGATGAAGCGGATAATATCATCTTTTTTTCTTGATTTTTAGTTTTATTATTCAATTTTGGGTCTGTTTTGCATATGAGCAACTGTTTTGGAGAAGATTACGATTCATTTAGGAGTACCATTTTCTCCCTAATCCTGGGGAAAATGGTACGGAAAACAAGTTAAATCGTGGCCCCAAAGGAATCGTAATCAAGCTCTGATTTGACACATGCAACAAATTTTTGACAGATTATTTAACATAAAAAAAAATAACAAAAAAAATTATTTACCAGTGAGATGTCAGCAAAACCAAAATCAGACACTGGCAAGAAGATAAAGAAGGTAACCCACAAGGACAAGGCATGTCAAACTGCCAGGGGAGACAAAATAAAGATCGAGGTTGAGGACTTGACATCGGAGGCTGGCCCCAGTGAGAACTACTGGCAGGTGCTCGCCGAGAGACGAAGGATAGCTCTCGACGATGCCCTGGAGGAGAACAAAGATCTCTCCAACCGTCTGGAGAAGCTGGAGGAGGAGAATAAAACCTACAAGGAGATGCTGGACGAGACGAGAGCCCTCGTCGAGGTGCTCCAGGTAATTCCCCCAATTTCCACAAATCAACATTTATTCACATTTTACAAACACTCAAAAACTGTTTCTCTGTTAGGACATGATTGGAGAGGATCGCCCTGACATCAACAACTCCCTGGACGACAGTGTACTCTGATAGACACCTAGTTAGTCAATACTTAAGTACAATATTTTTTATCAATCTCTTAATACTTAAAGATAAGAACAGACTGACGTAAACTTTTTCATAAAAAAAGAAGTGAGAAAATAATAATTATTGTAAGAGAAATACTTTGACTCTTTGATGAGTTTAAAGATAGAGCTAACGACTCAAGCTAAAACAAATATCGAGTATCACCGGTGTTAAATGCATAAAATCAACAAAATTGCAACATTGACTATCACAAGCACAAAGGAAAATCGTTGCCAATTTATTCAGCAATAGTTTGATGGTAAAGTTTTGAAGCAATTGAAAACTTTTCTCAGTGAAAAAATAGAAAACGACTCTTGTTAATTAGCAAACAATCTCTCTAATCTTCGTCTTTGAAACGACGGTATATCGATTGTACGTAAGTGAAGACGCACTTCCAGTCGGGTCGTCGCATCATCACCATGTCATCTACGTCGAGCAATGGTGTTATGTCAGCGATTTCCCTGAAAAATAATTCATAATAGTTGATCGCGATTTATGCATTTAACGATAATTAAGGGGATTTTTGTATTGGTGAGATTTTTGTTGGCGACAGTAATACTTAGATGAATGAATAAAAATTTATGTGGACTCTTACTCAGCTTTGGTGAATGCCAATTCAAAGTTGGCTCTTCTGTTCCTGGGGCTCAGGGCTTTGTAGTCGAAGGCCTCTGGCCGAAAGTGATGGAGAAGAGCACAGAATGCCAATCCGTTGTTCCAACTCGTTGAGAAATTTTCGATTTGGATATTCTGAGAGGATGAATATTAATTTTTTTTAGCAAATTTTATTTTGTTGTGACAAACATTTTAGATTATTTCAAAATATTATTTCATAATAAACAAGACAATAAATTTAGCTCGTTATTATTATTACTATTATTATTTATTATTCATTAATAATAATAATGAGTTAAATTCATTTTTTTGTTTCGTATGGAATAATATTTTAAAATGATAAAATATTCTTTAAGAATAATAAATAATAATAAATAAATAATAATATTAATCATAATATTAATTATGATTAATAATTATTTAGTTCATTATTTCATTATTTGTTATTCTAAATTTTTCACTCACCAAATCTTCAATTCAGTAGCGAAGTGGAATTTTTGAGGAATATTTCCGAATCCAAGGGAGATAGAGAAATCTTCGTCATTATATTTTTTGTAGCTCTCAATCGGCTCGACAAAAAAGTTTACAACAAAAATTTTGCCATCTCCCTTAGATTGCGAGATATTCATTGAAAACTGGTCAATAGTAAAAATTGACTTGAATTGTTCTACCACTTAAATTGCTAAAGAATTTTAATTCAATTAATTACGATTCTCACCTCATATTCTTTAGTTTTTGCTCGACACCAAGCAAGCATTCGTTCCTTTATCTGCACGACATTACTCTGCACCTTAGGGTCAGTAAACTTGAAAGAGAACGCTTTGCTTCCTGGAGTCCCCGGCGTCCTCGGAGAACTAAATCGAAATTTTCTCATCGTATAAATCCTCACTTTCATTTGACCTATCAAAACGGATAATTACCTCGGAGAGCTAGGTAGACTATTTTGGCGATCTAGCTGCCTGAACTTGGCAAACGGAGACATGGGCTTTTTCACTGCTGCAAATACAAACGATTTACAATAGAAAAACGGCAATTTTCATTCTCGTTAAATCGAAAAAAAATTAATCTCATGCATAATCTATCGGGCATTACGTTTCTCACTGGACGTTACATCTAAAGGCAACTGTACTCATCTCCTCTATGGGGTAAGTATTATCAAAATAATTTTATTGTACGAAAGACTTACTGAAGTCCCAATTGACGCAATGAAATGCCCAAAAGCCATTTCTAACTATAAAAATTTTACATCAAATTATTTTATTAAATCTCCAAGTAATTTTTCTCATTTTATACACTCCTTAAATCACAAATAATAAAATATCAAATTATCTCCGCAGACATTACAATTCTCGTCCCCTTCAATTCAAAAAAAAAAAAAATTATACAAAATTACAAATTCATGGTCCTGATCATCGTAAATTTAGTATCGATTGTCCTTGGTGGTCTCTTCGAAGAGGCTGTCGAAGGCCTTGTCAACATCGTAGCTATCATCGAACAGATGTGGCATCGTGTGGCTTCTGGCGAGATTGTGGCTTTTTTTCGGTGAAAAAGACCGTCTCGCCTCGCGTTTAACCCCCGACGACTGCTGATGGCAATCCAAACTGCCGCTGGACCCACGATTGTTATTAAAATACCTCTGCACCTTCTCCTCCATCTTCTTCAGCGCAACATTGGGATTACTCCCCGAGGCATCAAAATTCTTGGAGAGTCTCTGAGACAGGGGTGAGCTGGACTTGGGTGGTTTGTGGGAGTGCGGGGGAGGCACCTGGAGATGCTGAAGAGGTTTGCTGGCCCCGGTGAGAGCGAGCTGATGCCAGGACTCGGACTTGGACAGGACGATGGACCTGTTCGGTCGATTGGAGCAAGAGACTAAGTACTCGTCACTGGAGTCTATGGGGACCATCGAGGGCTTTGGGTTCCCAGGGGGAGCCAGGGGGGGCGCGGGCTTGGTGGGACTGGTGACGTTGATCTTGGGGACTGGGTGGGACTTCTCCTCGAAGATATTGATCTTGTCCTGAGTGTTGTTCATCTCTATGAGCAGTGGCTCTGGCTCCTCCGCCCCCTGAATCCTCTTTATCAGGCTCAGCTGCAGCAGATTGTGCCTCTGAATGTCGTCCTGAAGGACAATAGGTTCCCCCGGTTTCAAGGGGACGGAATTCTGCGGGAGCCTGTGCATGTCGTCTTGCAGGACCAGGGGAACTGCCTCAGGACAACTCGCCACTGTCGCGATCGCCGCTGTGTACCTCGTGACGATCTTGTCAGGAGTGATATCCTGGTTCTCAACGCTCTGTTCGTTGCTCAGAATTGGGGGCAACTGTTGAGGCTTGTAGTCGTCGAATTTCCTCTCGTGAAAATTCACGTCCTTCAGGGTCGGGGGGACGTAAATGGGGTTCTCTGACTCGGAGTAAAACGTCGGTTTGCAGAAACTCTGGACAGGAAATGCCTCGGCTTCGGGGGTGATGGGCTTTGGGGTCGACCTCGCGCTCGTCTGGATGGCCACACTCTGGTACTGGTGCCCCACGTGGTCGTTCCTCTCGTGAACGTCCACCTGGACCTCTTTCTCTCGATGACTCGGGCCATTTGTCCATTTCTCAGAGCCATTTGTCCATTTTTCAGAGCCATTTGTCCATTTCTCAGAGCCATTTATCCATTTCTCAGAGCCATTTGTCCATTTCTCAGAGCCATTTGTCCATTTCTCAGAGCCATTTGTCCGCAAGTCCTGATTCGGATAAAAGCCCTCGATTTTTTGAGATCCTCTAGGTCTGTCGAAGAGCTCCTGCTTGAACTGTCGACTTCGGTTTAGTGGATTCGACTTCTGGTCCTGCACCTGCGACTGGGCCTGGTCGAAGATCTTGACTTTGGCCCTGAGGAGACCCCCAGTGGCGCACGCGGGCAAATAGCTCGACGGCACTGGTCTGTCCCCCCCGGGGGGTGCAGGCGAGCCCTTCTGACTGCTCTCGTCGCTCCTCGAGGACGGGAACCTCTTGAAGGGCGACGTCGCCGCATGACTGAAGACCGACCTGGGCACAGGCTGCGGTGCCCTGTTCTCCGGAATATTTTCCATGTTCACAGCAGCCGAAAACCTCCGGGAAGCCGTCGCGACCCTCTCCCCGTTCTCCTCGAGCCTCGGGAAATTCCGCGACTCGAACTTCGGGGGGTCCTCCTCGTGATGGCTGAGGAACCCCTGGAGTTCCTTCGAGTTCCGTCGAGACCCAAAGGGTCCAGAGAACACTGTAGACGCGGGGGAGGACGAGACCGACGAGGGGTTGGACTGCGGTTTATCGAAAGTCGTCTTGATGTTCGAGAATCGGCTCCTCCAGTTTTTATCGGCGACGGAATTCGTCTGGCGGTAGTTGAAGCTCTTGAAGGGCGCGCTCGACGGGGGGAGGTTCCTCCAGTTGCTCGGGCCGTCGGCGTTCCGGTTGATGAGCGCCAGGAACTTCTTGTCGTTCTCAGTCTTGGGTTGGAAGGACGGAATTGCCGGTGGGGGGTTCATCGACTGGGGCCCGCAGAACCGGTTCCAAGCGATTTTATCGCTGATGTCGATGGGCCTCCGCAGGCCGTTCCCCGACTGCATCCTCTGCTTCTCCGCCTGCATCTTCAGGTAATTGGGGATGTCGATGGTGTTGGCGCGCTTGATCTTGGATTTTTTGGCGGAGTATTTGTTGGACTTGGAGGTTCCGTTGAAGGACGCGTGGTCGTGGGCGCTCGGCTGGAGGTAATTGAATTTATACGACAGTCTGTCGTCGTCGGGGCTGAGGGGGGGTTCCAGGCCCTCCCAGGGGTCGCCGGAACCCGCGGGGGGCGGAGTCGCGGGGGGGAGGTTCCCGCTGGGATCGCTGTCCTTGATCCTGTGCTGGAGGGACTGCTTCTGGTTGATGGCGTCCTTGATGCGCTTGTCGCAGGTCCTCGGGAGGTTGACGTCGGGGGGGTTCCAGCAGTCTGAGACTCTGGAGTCGGGAAGGGGGGCGGGTTCCGCGGGCGGAACTGCCGGTGGGGGGTTCCGGGCTATTTTGACGGCCGCAGGGCCGCGCTCCTGCTCCAGCCAGCGCCTTGCGCTCGCCAGTTCCTCGCTGCTGACCCCGATCGTGTGGCGGTTCCCTCGCTTGCGCGGCCGTCGCGGCGACGGCGGAACCGGCGGGGGTGGGGGCGACGGGCGAGACTCGTTCGTCTCTTCGTCGATCTTCGCGCGCTTCAGGTTCGATACCAGCGTCGAGATCAACTGCAGCAGGTGGAATTTGTCGGAGGGCTCCAGGGTCAGGGAGTACTTTGTCAGGGCGTTAATGTCCACTCGCTTCAGGGTGTCCTCCAGGCGCGCCAGGGCTGTCTTCAAATCGGAGGTGCATAAATCGTGGAAGTAACTGAGGTCCAGCTTGGGCTCGGGGGCGCCCTCGGTTATTGGTGGCAAATCGGAGGTCCGTCGCGACGTCGTTGCGCAGGAGGAATTGGAATTCGTCTCGAGGCTCGAGCGCAAATCTACTAATACGGGCAATAATCTGCACTCACCGGCTTGTCTGCGCGGCTCGGCGCTCGGCGGTGGGGTAACGAGGGCTTTGTCACTCTCCTCATCACGTGGGGCCGTTAATTTATCGGCGATATTTTCGGGCATCGTTTCTGGAAATTAGAGGGGACGGTTGGGGTTACGTGGGTGGTGCGGGGGTAGTTGTGTCGAGAAAGTTCGGAGTTGAAAATTTTCGGGGGGAATCGGGGGCGCAGGGGTCAAACGGCTCAAGTCGACTTAGCTCTTAGCTGAGTTTTCGAAGAATATCTCGAAATCTAAGGGACGTGGGGAAATTTTCGTACATATCTTTTTTGAAGGTCTCAATGTGCTCTGACGAAAAGGTCATCACGAAGATTTTGCTGTCTGCCTTAGATTGCGAGGTATTCGGTGAAAACTCATGAGCAGTCTAAGGGACTTGAACCGTTTCACCACTTTGATACGGAAATGTCTTGCACTGAGAAAATAAAGCTTTCGTCAAGTTGTTTTGTAGTTGGACTGAAGACGGGGGCAATTTCTTGATGACAAGAGGGCAATTTCTCGAAACGAGTAAAACTGAATGAATTCGTTTGATAGTTTTTTAGCCTCAATTCTAGAATATTTCAATGGGAAAACCACTTTAATTGATTTGAGAACTCGTTTTCTTGATATGAGGAAATTGTCCTCGTCTTTCGGACAAGTATAAAATTCCAAAAAACTCCAACTTCCTCAGCCATTAACGGTGGTAGCAAACCCAAATAAAAATAAATACAGGACAGAATCCAAAGAAAAAATATTAAACGATTCTTCCACCAATTGCCAATGTTTCGAGCACACAAAGTATTCTTCATCAGGGCATTCATTTATTCTGCAGATAAACAATATTTTTCCCATGAAACACTACCAAAAGCCAATTCCATTTGACAATCTATTGCAGTATAAAAAAATCATGAAAATTGCATCCCCCACCTAATAATCAACCCATTAGTTATTTAAAGCTTGTGACAAAAATGTTCTTAACCAAAGAATTTTCAAACTTGTGCAAAGCCCAAACATAAAACACAAGTCTAAGCACAAGTATAAAATTTCTTGGCGCAAGATTTTTTTTCTCAGCGTGAGATGCTGTGCGTTTGGTAATTTTCAAGCCCCGAATTTCTCGATACAAGTAAACAAGTACTTCTGAAAAACTTGTTTTTCGAGTGTGGGCTATACCTTCTGGTGATTCGATTTTTGTTTCTCCTTCGGTCCTTGTCTCATCCTTCTCGTCCTTCGATTCAGTTTCCGGTGATTTTACCTCATTTTTATCCTCATTACTCTGTTCACTGACTGGCGAGCCTGCAAGAAGAACAACATTCAGATTTTTCGTCTGGAAAATTAGAGGCATGTTCTTTTGTGTCAATAATTCCGGCATCACGTTGTTACAAATATAGAAGACATGAGGATGTCGCCGATGAAACTGACCTTGAGTTTCCGACATGATGAAGCGAAAAACACGATGAACCGGCTGCAATTATTCCATGAAAAAGAAGAAACACAATTTTACCTCTCAATGACACCGAAAATATCAACAAAGTACATGAGTAACTCCGATGTGCAGATGAAACAAGTGATTCAGCGTTAATATTGCGCAGAAGATAATTTCAAAAATTAGCGAAACACTCGAACAATAGCCCATTGAATGAGGAAAGCGTTAAATGATGCAGATTTACAAATGAGATACGAAACGAGTGGTATTTTTTTAAATCCAACTTTTTCCCCTTTATTTTCAAACTCAAATGGCATGAACAAAAATATATAGAGTATTTGTCGAACGTCGTCGCCTTTTACGGTCCGACGAATAACACAAGTCACGCTCTCGAGGTGGTGGGAAGAAGCGTTTTCTTGACGAGCCAAAACCATCAAACTCAAACCAGTATAAACTTACAATTCTTCTGAAGCCTCAGCGAGCGAAAGAAAAAACTCCATTGCCATTGGGTTAAAAATTCAAGGATAAAATGAATTAAAATCATTCTTTCTCAATGCAAGCAGCCAGACCATGTCGCATTATCGCGTCACAACGAGGAATTTTCATTTTCCCCCAGACAGTAATTACAGTAATTCGGCCAAACTTCCAGCGAAAGTTTTCAAAAAAAATGTATCTCGCGCGTGTGCGTGTGCTTTTATTTTTTTTTGTTAAAATAATTTTATCCGTGTGCGAGCTTTTTTCGGGCTTACCTGTTGGTTTATTGGAGGAAGAGGAGATGTGGGAAGCCAGTGGCAGTTGACGATGTTGAATTTAACGATAGTATTTGGGCTGTGCCGCAGTGTATAAGCGACTGCGCGCGACCTGAGGATGCTAAAACGTTTTTCCTTAGTTCTCTTGTATCACACATATACACGCAAGTCTTTAAAGACTCGTGGCTGGTGTGTGCCCGTATGCCATCACCCGGGACAGAATTAGACACACTCAAAATAGACGTACGAGTTACTTAGTTATTGCAACGTTAAAATCCCCCGATTTTTTCCTCAATTTATTGGAAAAAAAAAATCGCCGCGAAGAGTTCGATCGCGAGCCGATGCTCCTCGGAGGTGCCTTCCGCGAGGAAATGCAGTGGCTCCGAGGAGGCTCTCGCGTCTTGGGGGGGCATCTCCAGCCGCTGGAAAATTCGGGCCATTTGCGCTCCTCCAGACGCAACTGCTCATTGCTCTGTTAAACTTTTCGATTCTCTCGGCAATTAGCGAGGAAATCGACAATCCCGGAAGAACGACGGCTTTCCAATGGAAAAACAACTCCAGATGTTGAGTCTCGTGACCTAAAAAGCCGCAGTCTTTGTTATTGAATCTCCAAGTTTATTTTTGGAGCTGTGGTCCAGAGTAATGGACCGGAAAATCAATTTTCCATTCAATTAGCTTCGCTCCTTTTTCCCCAGTCTGATTGTGCGGACTTCACGGAGAGGAATATTCAATAAAAATTACGTATCTTCATCGTAATTCCAGGGCGAAATGTCGTTGTAGGAAATTTTACGGAATTTTTCCAGAGCGTTCCGTAATTTTTACCTGAATCGCCTGTGAAAAATTACGATATCGTCACTTAAATTTTCTGTGAGTTCCGTCATTTTTACTGAATATTTTTATTGGTTTATTGGAAGCCAGGTGAATGAATAAAAGTCTGTTTTGTGTGAGCAATTGAAATTGGTTTTTATTAAGACGTGTTCTGGCTTCGAGAGCAGTGAATAAAGAATATCGAAGTCACGGAGACCATAGCCTATTTCTTATGGTTTCTTTCTCACTAGACTTTATCAAGTGTTTATAATATTTAATACTAGGGGGCTGCGCCCCCTGCTCACTTCGCTCGCCAACCCCGGGGGGCTTTGCCCCCCCCCCCGCTCGCTTCGCTCGCTCGCCGCTATCTCGTTGAGTTCAAATAAGAATCGGAAGTAGTCCGTCTTTATCACATCGGTAAATAGTGAGCGATAATTACAAAAAATACTTGTTTTGATGACAAAAATTGATGAAAAAAATACGAGAAAAATAAAACGTGACATAATTTTGAAAATTCAAGCTTTTCAACTTTTTTTTTGAATTCGTTATTATGAGCACCTAGGGATTGATAAAAAAAAAACTCAAAATATTGTTATAGCTAGTAGAAAATGGAAAATTTTGATGGGTTATAAATGAAAATCTAATGAATAGAACTGAACTTATTGAAAAATGAAGAAAAAATTATATCTCGGAACTGGATTGTCGAAAAAATCTGAAAAAAATTGAGAGATAGTTTTTAATTAACTCACCTGGTAGTTATTTCATACTTTTCTCGCAAATTCATCATTATTTCAATTTTTCAAAAATTTTGAGGTGCCGCATTTTGCCCACCCTGCCCCGTTTTGCCCAAGTTAAATCGTTCAGTACGATCGAATTGTTTTTCCCCTTTTCAATAATTTCTCTCTGTTGTTCACACGTCTGAAAAAAGTATCATCAATTCCGAGGGGGCTGGGTGGGGATAGCCGACGCGGTTGGATGCCACTGGGCCTGAGAATAATCGCGGAAATGCGTGGAAAACGTAAAAAGAAGTTGAATCGTCAAGAATTGTTGTCGGAGACCCACGGGGAACTTCTCACGTAGTTGTCGAGGCCAGCAGCAAGTCGGGTGGCATCGGCTCGCATCGGCAGAGGCCACTTTCCACTCGCTGTGATACCTGTTAACCCACTTGAATCAGTCTTTGAGCTACTTTGGCCAAAGGATCATCGATTCTCGGTTTTTCCAGTTCTTTCCCCCGAAATCCCTCAGTCTCCCGAGCGATTAAAAAAATTCTCGAGCCCCGATTCGGTGATTATCGCGCGATCCTCCGCGATGACGGCGCCGAGAAGAGAAAAAAAATCACATCCGGATGCGAAGAGAAACAACAGAGTTATCTGACTCGTTTCTTTGTGGCATTGACTCAATCACGTGGTCCCGCGGTGAATTGAATTATCAGAGTGATTGTCTAAAATGTGAATTTAGAAAGTTCAAGTTGGAACTGATTTCGTCCGAGGAAATTCATCGATAATGAAAGGGTGGTTCGATGCCTTTAGAAACGATGGGGGTCCCACGCTGTACAGTTACAGCAATCGGACACCTGTCACTGGAGACATTCATTTAATAACAATTTTCATTGTCTTTTGCACGATATTCGCTGCCTTTCTCATTATATTTCCGGGGATACGCAAAGAGGCAAGTGGAAACCCTCGATAATTGGTGTAGTCGTCGTAAATCGGACTGATTTCTTTCATTTTTTAGAGAGTAGCGACATTTTTTACGGTGACCCTGAGCCTCTTCGTGGGGGCCAGCATCCAAGGTCAGTGAGAAATCCCCACATTCCGAATGAAGCGTTAAATTGAGGAGTAATTAGCGAAATTGTCGCGTTACAGTTGCCCAATACGGCTCGACTTGGCACACGACCTCGTCCCAAATAGTCAGCAGTTACAGTGTCTTCTCCAGGCACAGGACGCACGCAGAAATCGCTGGCTACATCGGCCTGATGCACATTAACATCACTTACAAACGTCAGTATAAATCAGTAGCGAAGTGGGAAAACGGTTCAAGTCGACGTGGCTCTCATCCGAGTTTCCGAGGAATATCCCCTTTTTTTATTTTAGCACGAAACGTAAAAGGGGCCGTTTTACCCCACTCTCCCCTACAGCTCATCAATATAGGATAGAAAAAAATAAAAAAGAAGAATTCAGTAGTGAAATGGTAAACGGAGATGAGTCGACTCATCTCCCAGTTGAGTTTTTGGGGAATATTTCCGAATCTAAGGGAGATAGCGAAATTTTCGTAATTACATTTATTGTAGCACTCAATCGACTCCACAAAAAAGGTTAGAATGAAAATTTTGCTGTCTCCCTTAGATTCCGAGATATTGATCAAAAACTGGTCAATAGTCTAAATTGACTTATTTCCTTTTACCACTTCGCTGCTGAATTATAATAATAGAAAAGAATATATAACCGAAGACAGGAGGCAGTTCATATAGATTCGTGTATAGATGTGTACATTCGTGTCTTAGTTAGCTCTTATATTTTTAAATTGCTTTCGTTCAGAAACTTCGTGATGATGGCTAGAGTATGGAGGGAGGAAATTTTTCCTTTGTAATGCGTTGAGCATATTTTGTCTCGGCTGATCATGTCGGGGGCAGTCCCGACATAGTGGAGGTCTTCATTTGGGTGGCCACATTCGCATTGGGATGATTGAATAAAGTTTTTCCTCTTCAGAGGGGCTGCGAGATGATAATGGTTGGCTCTAGCTCTATTTATCCAAACGATTGAGAAAGGAGGAATATCTCCGAATCTAAGGGAGATAACGAAATTTTTGTAATGACCTTTTTTGTAGAGCGAATTGAGTGCTGTAGAAAAGGTCTTATCAGAAATTTTGGTATCTCCCTTAGATTCCGAGATATTCAGCGAAAACTGGCGGATAGTGAATAGTGAATTGACTTGAACCGTTTTATCACTTCGGTATTGAAATAACGGCTCGTCATAGCGCAATTTTGAGTCTCATTTGGGCCTCATCAGTGTTAGGAAATAGCGAGGCGAGTCAGGATGGAGGTGATATCGAGTTCAACGAGCGGTTCTGGTGGAGGAGCCCCACGGAGATGAGTGATGCCTTCAAGCAGTCTCTGCAGAGGGGAACGCCTTTTCCCATTATCTCGCTGGCTGAGTATTTCAGCCTGCATCAGGAGGGATTCTCGTGGGGGACGAGGTATCGAGAGGCTGGCCACTGGGCCTCCATAATGCTCTGGTAATTAAGAATGTTCATCCAAAATCGCAAGTGCTTAAAAAAATTGATTTTTTTCAACTGAGAGATGGAGAAAAAAATCAGGTTTTGATTATTTTTCTTTTTTTGAAGGTATTCATAGTTACGTTCATTTAAAATTTACTTTTCTCGACGAGAATATTTGTTTCGAAGACGTAATCATCAATTTTTTATCAATAAATATCTGAGGTATTCCAAGGGCATTGAAATGCTAAAAAAATATATATATTATATATGTATTTTTTTTTTAATATTCATGTCCAAAGGAGATAAAAAATGATTTCTGCCCTGTTGCAATTTTTTGTTATGATCGAAGGACCAGTTTCGCTGCTTGGATGATAACGAATCTGCTCCTGGTAGTGGTCCCCAGATACGGCGCCTACGGTATGATATTCACGGGTACTTTAATGCTCCTAACGAGCCTCACCTACTGGTCCCTATTACCCTGCGAGCCACTCGTAGCCCACGTCGACGGATCGATCCTGATTTTTAATTTCGGATGGAACTACTGGCTCCTCCTCGCAGCAGGTGTGGGGTGCGTTCTCGGTGGGACTGTGATAGCTGTAATCGACCTGATATTCCCCCATCAATTCTCAACTATCCTCGAAGTTGATTACGATACGCCGTACGACAGACACGTAATAATTGAAGAGAGTTTCGACACGAGAAATGTTGGAAATAAATTACCCAAGATCGCTGATGACGACCTTGACGGGAGGATCATCGTGAGGTAATTTAATAGCTCGGTTTTGCGGTTTTTTCTTTCTCAAGATCCTGGACAATTGCTGAAGAATGCCGTTTGCCTTTCAGTAAATTATCGAAGATGGAGAGTGATCAGTCGAGCAGTCGGGGGATTGTAAACCGAGGGTACGATCCTCCAGACTATCATCGCAATGCGAATGACGTATCAACGATGAAGAATCATTGGGCCTATCCTTTTCCGCCAGTCTCTCGCAGGGCCAACGACTGATATGTAGATACGTCTATTAAATTAAATAAATTCATTCCATACCAAATATCATTAAAAAATCTATTGAAAAAAAGTTTATTTAAAATATAATCGGAAAAATGTTTCCCTCATTTTTTTTTGTATGAATGCCGTGTGATTTACACGTTGTGGGGGTTGAATATCAAGGGGATTGAATGAATGAATCCATTTTATACCAAATATCGTGAAAAATCTATTCAAAAATTTTTTATTTAAAATATGTTTGGAAATGTTTGTTTCCCCTCATTTTCTTTTTTTTTTTTTTTATGAATGTGATGTGATTCACACGTTGTGGAGGTTTATTACGGGGATTGAGTGACGGGACAGGATTTTAGGGTGGGATTAGGTTTTTTGGCGCCACACACCCAAATGATGTTAAAAGACACCCAAATTTAGTATTTTCTCGGGGCGTCAAAAAGGCACGTACCGTTGAGTGAATAACTCCATTTTATACCAAATATCATAAAAAATCTATTCAAAACAAATTTTATTTAAAATATGTTTGGAAAAATGTTTCCCTCATGTTCTTTTTTTTTATGAATGCGATGTGATTTACATGCTGTGGGGGTTGAATATTAAGGGGATTGAATAAATAAATCCATTTTATACCAAATATCATAAAAAATCTATTTAAAAAATTTTATATACAAATTTTCAATTAAATACCACGTTGATGAGCTTGTCTCATCCAAAATTCTCGAAATGATGGATGAAATATGGCAGCCTGCGACCCTTGTTGACCTGATCACAGGCGGACATAACGCTCTTAGTCAGAGGTCTCGGTCCACAGCTGAAGACACCTATTTTACTAACATAACTGTGTTTCTTCTGTACAAATTTCAAGAATGACGTCATGTCTGGACGACCAAAGTGATTAATAGCTTTGAGCCCCGTGAATATACTCTTTTTCGACAGCCTTTGAAAGTGATTCTCACAGATATACTGGAAGAGAAAATATCAATTAGCGTTTAGGTTTCTATTTAGACCCGAGTGGTGATCAATTCCGGGATTAACTCACGAGCATCGTTGTCCGGAGATCAAACTTGTGGAAGAATTGAGTGATGAATATGTGGATTTCGAGTACATCTGTCACATCCTTTCGTTCTACGTCTCTCAGGACGTCTATGAACCACTCGAAGTGCTTGTGGGAGGGGCAGATCCAGAGGAAATACACCTGAAGGTGACGAAAAAAGTGTTATTACATTTTTTTTCCCTTTCATTCTCAAAGTTAAGAGGCCTCGGGAGGAAAAAAAATACTTGAGGCTTCAAATATGGCGGCGCCTCCACCTCGTGTTTTCGAACATTTTTTAAAATTATCTATCCACTTCAGATTACCCTCAACTCACTTCGTCTGGTTTATATAATAGGAATCATTTTTTTAAGCCATCTTTCAGATTTTTTCTTCGCCTTTTGGCTGAGAATTCTTGGCGCAAAGGTTTTCTCGAATTACAGTATTTCAGGAGCGAAGCGGGCAAACGATTTAAGTCTTCTGTAAAAAGAAGGCGGGATATTTTTTTGGATGAAATAAAAGTTTTTTACTCCTTGATTTTTTTTTTGGACGATTGAGTCAAGCGATATTGATTGATGTTTTGCAAATGTTGTGATTGAAGCAGTTTTATTTTTTCTTGTTTTCGCTATTATTTGAGCCGTTCGACAAATACGTTTTCGTGTTTTTGAATGACTTCCGTGAAGACAAGTGACTTGAAAATTTTTGGATTTGTATTTTTCCCTTCTTAACTGTGTGATCGATAATATTGTTGTGATTGTACGAATAAGTTTTCGGAGATTGTTGGGGGAAGATTCCTGGAATCCTCCACTACTGATTTTTTTTCACTTCCAAGGCCTCTCAAGAGCTCTTCTTCCCTCTCAATACCTTCTTGCAGGCGACCCCTGAATATCTATTCGTAGAAGTCCCAAAAACAAGATCATTGAGCATAGAAGCGTAAGGAGTGACGCCGATTCCTCCTCCGACCATAACAGCAACTTCGAACTTGTACCAGTCCTGATTTCCCCCGCCGAAAGGACCCTCGATCCTGATTTTCGGGTGCTCATGCTCGGGACTGTAATTGCAAGGATCGAAATAATTCCGGAGTTTCCAGGTCCAGGGCCCCTGGGCCTTGATGTGGCAGGAGAGAAAATTCTCGTGCGGCGCTGATGTGAGTGTGAACGAGTGAAACTCATTGGATTTGAACGCCGTGCACGCCAGCCGAATCCACTGGCCCGAGAGATACTTTAAATTCGGTGGGCGGTAGAACTTTATTTTTATCACGTCTGAAGGGAGAAGTTCCGTTTCTATTATGTCCAATGACATGTATTTCGTTCTGAGGCTAACGACCTGAAAAGAAATAAGTTTCAGGATTTGGGGCTTCCCCACCGAATATCGGACACGTGTTCTTTCATTGGCAATGACTCTTCGATTTTCATTATTTTCTGGGAATAGAAAAATTCGCTTTTTATTTCTTCAAGTTTTTTCGCATTTTTAGAGATTATTTTCAGTTTTTCAATGTCCAAATGTCAGAGAAAAAAAAATACACTTTTTACAGTGATAGACTGATTCATTTATTCCAAACGAGATTCGTTAACTATTGAAGAATGATCATTTGGTGAGACCGAATAGACTCCCGTCTCCAACCAAATCCATTCGTCAACAATAACTAATCAGTCAGTGTATGTATTTCAACAATTCAGTAGTGAACTGATCAATAGGTTCAAGTCGACTTAGCTCCTAGTTGAGTTTTTGTTGAATAACTCGAAATTTAAGGATGTTCTACACCCTTTCTGCCAAAATTCACGTTTTTTTAATGTTTCTGGCAAACTTATGATGGAATTGACGTGAAAAAATATAACGATTTTGTGGTTTGTCATTCTTTAATGGCTGACTCTTATACACATCTAGATGTGTATAAGAGTCAGCCATTAAAGAATGACAAACCACAAAATCGTTATATTTTTTCACGTCACTCCCATCGATAATTTGCCAGAAAAATGAAAACAACGTCAATTTTGGCTAAAAGGGTGTCGAACATCCTTAAGAAAGATAGCGAAATTTTTGTAAGATCTATTTCGATAGTCTTCACTTTTCTTTACAAAAAAGATTTTCACGAAAATTTTGCCAACTCCTTTGGAATTTGAGATATTCATCGAAAACTGGCGCTAGAATGGAATTGACTTAAACCGTTTGACCAATTTAGTACTGAATTTCTTTCTGGACAAGTAGAATAGAATACTTTATTTCCTTGATGCTACTGTTCCAGCTTTTCATCTACACAACCCGAGGAAAAATATCTCCAATAACACTCCAACAAATTGTTTTTATATCAATAATGTATAATATCTAATGATAATATCACAGTATCAATTACAATTAAACAATTACAGTTTAAGCGATTGTTCAATTTCTAGTCTCTTAAAATATCTTTTAACCATAGTCTCTCAATACTCTCTCTATCTTAACTAGCCCCACCTCTCGGAGTAATTAATGAAGAAATCAGTAGCGAAGCGGTAAACCGGGTTAAGTCGATTTTTACTATTGGCTAGATTTTGACGAATATCTCGGAATCTAAAAGAGATAGAAAGATTTTTGTCATGACCTTTTTTGTAGAGCCAATAGAGCGTTATAAAAAAAGTCATGAGAAAAATTTTGCTATCTCTCTTAGATTCCGAGATATTCAGCAAAAACTGGCTAATAGTCAAAATCGACTTATCTCGGTTTACCGCTTCACTACTGAAATGAATTCAAAAAATCGTCATTAAAAATCGTTAAAAAATTGTTTTATGCTCACTTTATCGAGGGAGTATATGATGGCAGGTCCAATGAAGAACATCCAGAACCTCGGTTCCCCGGTGAGTCTAGCGAGTCCGTGAATAAGACACAGGGCGTAAAGAGCGATGTAAAGGCTGTGAGTCGACCAGAAGAATTTGTAAGCCTTCTGTCTGATGGTGGGATGCGCAAACACGAAGATAATCGTCATCACAATAACGAGAAGTATTCCGGTGATCCCTGTAGGATCATAAGAACACATGAGACCTCAAAACTCTCGGCGATGCTCATTCAAACTTTCTCGCGGGTAGGGCAAACCACCCGGTAGATGGACGTTTGTTTTTTAGCAATTGAAAAGGGACTCAGAATTACAAAAGTAATTCTTTAATTTTTTTTAGTGAATATTCAAGGGGCAGATAAAGAGGAAATACACCTGAAGGTGAGGAAAAAAGTGTTATGACATTTTTTCCTCTTTCATTCTCAAAATTAAGAGGCCTCGGGAGGAAAAATCGCCATTCAGGGGTTCAGAATTACAAAAGTAATTCTTTAATTTTTTTTAGTGAATATTCAAGGGGCAGATCCAGAGGAAATACACCTGAAGATGAGAAAAAAAGTGTTATCACATTTTTTCCTCTTTCATTGTTAAAATTAAGAGGCCTCAAGAGGAGGTCAATTAAAAAAAAATGTTCGAAAAAAAATCGCGCTTCAGGGATTAAAAATTACAATAGTAATTCTTTAATTTTTTTTAGTGAATATTCAAGGGGCAGATAAAGAGGAAATACACTTGAAGGCGAGAAAAAAAGTGTTATCACATTTTTTTCCTCTTTCATTGTTAAAATTAAGAGGCTTCGGGAGGAGATTAATTTTAAAAAAATGTTCGAAAAAAAATTGCCATTCAGGGATTAAGAATTACAAAAGTAATTCTTTAATTTTTTTTAGTGAATATTCAAGGGGCAGGTCCAGAGGAAATACACCTGAAGACGAAAAAAAAAGTGTTATCACATTTTTTCCTCTTTCATTGTTAAAATTAAGAGGCCTCGAGAGGAGGTCAATTAAAAAAAAATGTTCGAAAAAAAATCGCGCTTCAGGGATTAAAAATTACAAAAGTAATTCTTTAATTTTTTTTAGTGAATATTCAAGGGGCAGGTCCAGAGGAAATACACCTGAAGGCGAGAAAAAAAGTGTTATCACATTTTTTCCTCTTTCATTGTTAAAATTAAGAGGCCTCGGGAGAAGGCCAATTAAAAAAAATGTTCGAAAAAAAATCGCGCTTCAGGGATTAAAAATTACAAAAGTAATTCTTTAATTTTTTTTAGTGAATATTCAAGGGGCAGATAAAGAGGAAATACACCTGAAGGCGAGAAAAAAACTGTTATCACATTTTTTTCCTCTTTCATTCTCAAAATTAAGAGGCCTCGGGAGAAGGCCAATTAAAAAAAATGTTCGAAAAAAAATCGCGCTTCAGAGATTAAGAATTACAAAAGTAATTCTTTAATTTTTTTAGTGAATATTCAAAGCAATAGTTCACATTTCAATATTTTTCGTCATCTCCTATCGAAAAATAGCTCGTCCATCTACACCTACCTGTAACAGTTTGGAACAGCCAGAATGAAATGGTGAGCCTGGCGTCGCTCGGGAAGCTCATCTCGCTCGTGAGGCACCTCAGGTGAGACACCGGTTGGGTGGACACGTGGTAGAAGTTCACCATGTGGCCCAGAGTGTGCAGAATCGAGAAGAAGAGGGCCGTGCAGGCGGCTATCTTGTGAAATTGAATGTGAGAGTCCAGGGGAATGTACTGCTGGATGGAAAACTCTTTGAGTTTAGTCAGCAAATTTCGAGACATCGTGAGTAGTAGCAGACTATAGCAGAAGGAGAGGGCAGCCGCGGAGCCCCGAGTTATGGCTATCCCTACCCCCATTATGTGACGAAGGTCCACGTGCTCCGTCATGAAGGAATAATCTAAAAAAAAATAGAGTATTTTCCCTCCAGAAAATCTCGCCCAGAAAATAATTCTCGAAATAATTGATCGAATTGATATTGATCTTACGAATGAATCGCTCCACGAAGAGGGCAATGGTAATCACGTAAAAGATGAATAAGTAGAATATATTTTGTCTATTCTCCTCCAAGAACGTCGACACCCCGTCCCACTGCTTCCGCGCCCAGCTCTTGGTCGCCTCCGGGGGCAACTGCTCGATATGAAAAGTCGTCATTCTGGCGACATTAGTCGAGGTGTCGAGAAAATTCTGTTTCGCTCCTTTGCAGTCCAATCCGATGGCCACGAAATCCCCCTTGTACTCATTCATCATGAGCTTGAAATCATTGTACGTGAGGTAATCTTTGCGCTCCAATCCTGCGTCCTGCAACACTCGTTAATTCCACAATGAGGAATCCAAATCAGCAGCGAAGCGGTAAACCGGTTTAAGTTGACTTAGCTCTTTGCTGAGTTTTCGAAGAATATCTCCGAATCTAAGAGAAATAGCGAAATCTTCATTACGACCTTTTTTGTAGCTCTCAATTCGCTCTACAAAAAAGGTCAAAAAATTACTATCTCCCTTAGGTTCCGAGATATTTATCAAAAACCGATCAATTGTCTAAATCGACTTGGACCGATTTACCGCTTCGCTCCTGAAATATTCATCCTATTAAGGATGTTTAGCCATTTTCACCAAATTTTAGTTTTTCGTGTTCAAGGAAAATTCTGTTATTTTTTTGGCTGAGAAAAAAATTGATCGCAATGGCCTCGCTAGAAATAAATAAACAAATTTTTCTTTATATGCGGGCGCTTATGGGATTTATGTTCAAATTTATAATTCACATAGGGGACGGTGGGGCAAAATGAAACACGGGGCAAAATGAAACAGCAAGAAAATCTTGTGATCTAAGGGAGATAGGACGATTTTCATGAAAACCTTTTTTGTAGAGAATTTTACAAGCTACAAAAAAGGTCCTTTTCAAAAATGTCCTATCTCCTTTAGATGACGAGATTTTCCCACTGTTTCATTTTGCCCCGTGTTTCATTTTGCCCCATGCTCCCCTAATAGAAGGGGCAAAAAGAGGAAATATTTGAAAGTTTCGATCCTACTTTATTGTTCTATTCAATTTTCTCTCTCAGATGAAAAAAATTTTTTTTAATACTTGTGATTTTGGATAAACACCGTTAATGGGGAAGAAATTACCTGGAACATTCCATCGATTAGTTCAGTTACGTGATCGTCTGAGAGTGAGGTAGTCCTCGCTATTTCCACTAATGAGCGCAGCATTTCTGAGAGCTCCTCTTTATCAATAACTCCGTTGCTGTCTTTGTCGCACATGTCGAAGATAATTCGCAACTTATCCTCGGTTTTTCCTCGGGAAAATAGTAATACTGTGTCCAAAAATTCCTGAAAGAGGCATGATTACGATTTCTTTGGCGCCACGATTTAACTTATGTTTTCCGTTAAATTTTTCCCCGGAATTACGGGAAAAATAATGAAAAAAATCCATCTCCATTATTTCTCCTGAATTATAGAGATTCTTCACAGAAGACGGAGGTTCATGCAGCGTTCCACATATTGGGGTGTCACTGGATATTGCTGGATAGGATTTTGGAGTAGGTATGAGGGGACCCAGGATAATTCTCAATATTAATTGACAAGACAAATTTACTGAAAAAATGCCAAAGTCCAGACTGAGATTTGAACCCGAGATCTTCCGATTATGATCAGGTGCTCTCCCCACTTGAGGTAAGGTCACAAGGGTCACAAAAAAGGACTCGCTAGGGTCACGAGGGTCACAAAGGTGACACTGCCTTGGTTGAATGCGTTTTTGACTGAATATTCTTTTGTTGCAGATTTTGTTGACTGAATGTTTGCGACTGTTGTTGCAATTTTTCAGAAAAAAAAAATCAAAAAAATCTCCAACAAAAAAATTTCCATTAAAATTGAGTTTTGTTGTTTCGATGTTGTAAATATAATCATTGAATTCAAATATGGGAATGTGAGTGCATGAATTATGTCAAGTACCTATACGAAGCTTTACGGAAATGTTCGTAAATGTTAAATCCCAAAAACAAATTGAGAGGGAATTTTCCCTTCATTTTTCTCGTATTCCTGAGGAAAAATGGTACGAAAAAATCAATTTATCTCCCTCATTTTTCGTCGGGGAGACCCACCTGAAACGATATCCTCCCATCTCCATCCTTATCAACAATATTAAACATCTTCTTAACGAAGACGGCGTCGGGCCGCATGCCCAAAGCACTCGCAAATTCGCTCTTCGACAAAGAAGTCCTCATGACAGTGACGACTTCACCCCCGTCGCTCTCCTCGGATCGCCTCCGCCTCCTCTCCCCCGGCCTCAGTCCGAACGTGAGAGCATAAGCCTCTCGGAAGAATTGCTCCAATTTTTTCTGCCTTCTCTCCTTAGTTTCCGCCTTAGCAATCATAATGTCACGATTTGTCTGCACAATCGACAAATGCTTCTTGTGAGAAGTGAGAAACGTCTCCAATTTAGCGATAAACTTGGCACGAGAGCTGAGCGAATCTAGCTCAAGGACGAGATCGTAATCGCGTGGAATTCTGAGGAGAATCAGTGCCTTCCCATTATCACCCCCCTGTGACTCCTCAACACCGACAACATTGACCCCCCCAAAATCAAAAGTCCTCAAGTTTTCCCCCTTCCTATCGACAATGTGAAGTGCGGCCTCCGGGCCAAATTTCACTTTGACCAAACGCTTGTGATTAGCGTGCAGCCACTCTCTGACAATCATCTTGTCGACGGATATTCTTCCGTGTACATTTGCCGACGTAACATTGCCAGCGCCACTTCGCTTTTTAATCGCCTCCTGAACGATTTTCAAACGTCGTCTGCGGCGATTCTGCAGCTTGACGAGGCCATATCCGGCTCCCGCGCATAAAATCGGTATGAAACCTAGGCAGACACAGGCGTAAATGTAAGCCAGCTCGCTTCCCTGAAATGAAAAAAAATTCTCCGCTGCATTCATTACCATTTTTATGAACGCATGAGTGACAATAGAATGTCCTTAAACGTACGGAAAATTTGCATTAAAAAATGGGGCGCGAGCCACAATGAATTATCATTTCCGAAATTCGTATAACGGGTTTCGAGTATTCTGTATCGTTACGTCCGAGATAAACATCAAGCTAGTGATGCCGCGAGATGAGACAAACTATATCTTCTTGCCTTGTCTCGTATCGAAATACGAGAGCAATTTCTTCTGTCGTCTCGTCGAGAATTGAGAGATTCTCTCGTTTCGTCTCGTCTCGTATCGAAATACGAGAGCAATTTCTTCTGTCGTCTCGTCGAGAATTGAGAGATTCTCTCGTTTCGTCTCGTCTCGTATCGAAATACGAGAGCAATTTCTTCTGTCGTCTCGTCGAGAATTGAGAGATTCTCTCGTTTCGTCTCGTCTCGTCTCTATAATCCAATTTGCACGGAAAAAAAGCAGAAGGACAGAGAGGGGAGGCTCTCTCGACTCTTGTCTCGCCTCTCGTTGTCGACCGGCTTTTCTCGTTTCGCCTCATTTCTGTCATTCTCTCGAATAACTCTTCTCGTCTCGTCTGATCATGTCGCTCGTCCCGTTTGTCTCGTCTCATTTTTGTCATTGTCTCGAATAACTCTTTTTGTCTCGTCTCGTCATGCCTCTCGCCTTGTTTGTCTCGTCTCGTCTCATTTCTGTCATTGTCTCGAATAACTCGTCTCGTCTCGTCATGTCTTTCGTCTCATTTGTCTCGTCTCATTTCTGTCATTGTCTCGAATAACTCGTCTCGTCTCGTCATGTCTTTCCTCTCATTTGTCTCGTCTCATTTCTGTCATTGTCTCGAATAACTCGTCTCGTCTCGTCATGTCTTTCGTCTCATTTGTCTCGTCTCATTTCTGTCATTGTCTCGAATAACTCGTCTCGTCTCGTCATGTCTTTCCTCTCATTTGTCTCGTCTCATTTCTGTCATTGTCTCGAATAACTCGTCTCGTCTCGTCATGTCTTTCGTCTCATTTGTCTCGTCTCATTTCTGTCATTGTCTCGAATAACTCGTCTCGTCTCGTCATGTCTTTCCTCTCATTTGTCTCGTCTCATTTCTGTCATTGTCTCGAATAACTCGTCTCGTCTCGTCATGTCTTTCGTCTCATTTGTCTCGTCTCATTTCTGTCATTGTCTCGAATAACTCGTCTCGTCTCGTCATGTCTTTCCTCTCATTTGTCTCGTCTCATTTCTGTCATTGTCTCGAATAACTCGTCTCGTCTCGTCATGTCTTTCGTCTCATTTGTCTCGTCTCCTCTCATTTCAGTCATTGTCTCGAATAACTCGTCAAGTTTTCATCTCGCTACCCGCACTTAACTGTCCCAAAAAAATAGCAAATTCGCTAGGAAATTTTATTGGAAAATTTCCAATAGAACTTCAATAGAAATCCAATAGAATGTGTCACCTCGAAATAGTCGTATCTCCTGAGAGGAACGCAAGGGTCCAGCATCTCCCCAGTGAGCTGGTCAGGCTGGGGGCAGGGATCCCCCTCCCTCCAAACGAAGACATTCCTCTGAATCCCAGCCTCGCTTATATTCGTGGAGTTCACGATGACGTCCCACAGTCTCACCCTCTTAATCTCCTCTATCTCGCTCTTCGTGAAGATCCCGTTGTCGGCGTTTTCGAACCAGAAGCGGTCCGAGTCCCTCAGTCTCAGGAATTGCTCTCTGATGACGGCTGAGAATAATTCCCCGGGTCCGTCCGTGGACTCTAGCATTCCCCCGACGTAAACGTCTATGTTGTCCAGATTATTAGAGTGAATCTCCATGAGATTTCTCAGCAACTCTGGGTTCTTGTTGAAGAGTTCGGGATTGATTTCGTTCCAAGAGGTCCGTCTGGGCAATTTGAAGTGAACCCTCGCGGTGTTGTAGTCCGGAAGGCCGTTGTCCCGTCCCCTCATGATGTTGAGGGCCCCCAGGTCCCGTCTGGAGAACTCCAGAGGGCCGAACAAATTATTCCTGATGTCGTTGCTCAGCAGATTGTCCTCTCTCTCTGCCAGCTGCGACCCCATCCCCATCATCAACTCCTCAACCGTGGAATTGGATAGAACTTGATTGGAGTTCCACCAAGTGGTGCACAAGCGAATGGCGGGTTTGCTGCTCCGAGTTGGCCTGAAGTTGCAGTTCTCGTCCCTCCGGTAGATCCCGGGGGGGATCATCGTGTGGCCAAACCGAAAGGCCGCACTCTGGAACATGTGGGAAATGCCTGGGTGCAGGTCTGGCTTGTAGCCAGTGTACTCCGGCAGCTGCTCCCCCAGGAGTTCTGGGAGGTACTCGTACATTATTATGTTCTGAATCGTTCCCACAACGATTCTTCTCGCTCTCTGGAAGACTTCCTCGTCCGACATTTCTGGGTTCTGAGCTTTAACTCTCGATGCCATCACGTTGTGCCAGCGGTAGAAAATTATCCCGAAGGCTAGGAGGGCTGGATGCTGGTTGGATCGAGGATCGCCCAGAACTGAAAACAGTGGGAGTTAGTTATTGAGGAGGTCACAGGTGTTGAATACAAGAACAAGCGGGGGCTCATGCGACTTCTACGGGAAGATATATTCAAGCTTTTAATTAAATAGATTTATACAACAGGTTATATATCTCCGAAACTGCTCGGCCGATTGCGCCTATCCAACATACGAATCTTCAATATTGTAAGAGCTATAATCACAACAAATTTCAACTTGCTATTTTCATTTTTTCTCAAAATATCGGGCGTGCAAGAATGGAAAAATTTGAAAAACGAAAAACGGGAATGTCTCTGAATCTTTGTATGGACGGGTGTACATATTTTGATTGATCTAGATAGTGGCCACCGAGACAAGTATTTTGCAAAAAAAAAATTGAAATCTGTACAGTAGTTTATCAGATATTTGAAGAAATATATTTACACAAAAGGTTGAATATCTCAAGAACCGCTCGGTCGATGGGGCTCATCCACAATACCAACCTTTTATGTTATAAAAGCTAGAAGCATACCAAATTTCAACTCGCTATCTCCATTTTTTATCAAGTTATCGTGTAAACAAGATTTTTCATGAAAAAACGGAAAAACGACGATATCTTCAAATTTTGTCTGAACGGGTATATATATTTCGATTGATCTAGATAGAGGCCATCGAGACGAGTATTTTGAAATAAAAAAAAATGAAATCGGTGGAGCAGATTTTGAGGTATTGAGGAAAAACGAAATATAAAGAAGTTGTTATATCTCAGGAACTACTGGACCGATCGGGCTGAAACTNGAAAAACGACGATATCTTCAAATTTTGTCTGAACGGGTATATATATTTCGATTGATCTAGATAGAGGCCATCGAGACGAGTATTTTGAAATAAAAAAAAATGAAATCGGTGGAGCAGATTTTGAGGTATTGAGGAAAAACGAAATATAAAGAAGTTGTTATATCTCAGGAACTACTGGACCGATCGGGCTGAAACTGCGCACCAAAGTGAAGCTTAATCATAGCTACCATGAGCCTAAATTCCCGACTTTCATCGACAAATTTCCCCGTATTAATGTTGAATTTTCTAAAAATTGATCACCAAAAACTCAAGTTGTCAAACACATACACATAGACATGACCCTAAAAACATCATTTCTTCACGTTTCATAACATTCTAGACCATTTGCCATCAAAATAGGAAAATCGAGAAATCGCTCAAATACAAGGCTTCCACCCGGAAGCCAAAAAACGGTTTTCGGCGTTGAATTCACGAAATTAGCGGTCATTAACGTACGAAAAAGTCTCTCAGGACTCAGCATAGTCCTCATAACGCTGGGCACGGCATGATTAAAGAGCGGAGCCCTCATGGTATTCCTGACTGGAAACTGCCTGATCGGTTCGATGAGAAAGCTCCCGTCTACGAAGGACCTCATGGTGTTCGCCCAGGCCTCGCTGCTGGAGTAAACGAAGCTCCCATCGATCCAACTGGTCACCTTGTTCAGCTGTTCCCGAGGGCTATTGGGACTGTGGCCAGTCTTCCTGTCGTAATCAGCCCGCAAGAACGGGATGTACTTGCTCCCCTGGCAGTCTCTATCGAACATTCTATCGCATTTCTCTACGTCTATTCGATGAAGCTCCAGGGGACATCCACTCTCACTCGCCATCACTATTTCAGCGGTTACAAGTTGCCCTGAAATTCAGATTCATCATTTTTTATTTAAATGTCAATTGATTTTGGTAAAATCCGGGGTAAAATTATGGGACGAGAATGGTTAATTACCGAAAAAGGCGAATAGAGCTGTTTTGTTCTTTACAGAGGCAATTCCATCGGCCCCTCGCATGAACAAATCACTCAATTTCCTCGGGGATGCCCTGTCCTGCCCCGCCATCATGTAAACCCCGTCTGAATAAGCAGCGGGCACTTTTCGAATCAACCTGCTTTCTACACAAAATAACATCATATCAAAAATGAAATAGAGACAAACGAAAATTCAAAACTCATAGAAAAAACTTGAAAATTCTATCGAATTCCGCAGTAGAATCTGTCTGTATAATAATTTTGTTAATTAAGACAACGCAAAAATTTTCAGGGTTCACAAGGGTCATAGGGTCTCAAAGGTCACGAGGGTCAAAAATGATCGTAAGGGTTCCAAGGGTCACAAGGGATGAAAATAAGGGTCGCGAGGGTCATGAGGGTCACACAATACAGGCCACGAGGGTCATCAGGATCGTGACGGTCATAGGGGTCACAAGGGTCAAAGAAGTTCATAGGGGTCATATGGGGGTTATATGGAGCCGAATCTATTGAGAATGACTACCACTGATATCAGTTATCCAACACCTGGCAAAATTCAGTGCCTCAAAGCATTGAAAAAATAGTTATTATGTCACTATTCAACGATGTGATAAAGACTGGGTATTTCCGATCCTTATTTGAACTCAGGGAGATAGGGGGGAGCGAGCGAAGCGAGCGAGGGGGCGGAGCCCGCCGGCGGTTGGCGAGCGAAGCGAGCGGGGGGCGGAGCCCCCTAGCAACAGAATAAATTTAGATTTTCCTACACAATTTGAATTCAATTCAAATAAATCAAATTTGAATTGAATTGAATTTGAATTCAATTCAATACGCATTCAATTTAGATTTTTCTAGAAACAGCCCAACACTAACAGAAAGTTCAATAGAATTTTCTAGCGAATTCCCTGAGTCTCTTCGATTTTTTATGTACCAACAGATCCCCAATCCGGATGCGCCAGATTATTGTACCACCCGTCGTACCTCTGCTTGTCGGTATATCTCCCATAGGCATCTGCAAAAAAAATTAATTATGCACCTACAAAATTTACCCCATCAATATTAATGAGCTCTGGGGGTAGAGTAATCTTGATTCAGCCGTCGGTGATTCACCGGAGCATTGATTTTAAAGTGCCGAGATAATTATCAAGCTGTCATGTTTAAATCATCCTATCCCGTGTCCTTGCAATTTCACTCACGTGAGTAATGTAATCCCTTGACCATTACCCAATAATCATTACTCCTGACAAAGAAATTGAAAAACTCTTTTTCCCGCACGAGTGATGGACTTTTTTTTTTCATTCCTGGGGAAACTCGTATGTGACACGCGTAGCTTTCACTCTCACGTGAGCCGCGAGCAAACGGGAAACCCCAGGCCCTTTCGACGGGCCAGAATTCCCCGCCGAATGTCTCCCTTAATGATTTTATAATTAATTGAACACTCACCACTGGCCCTGGGGAACACGAAGGCGACGAAAAAGCACAGGGCAGCACTGAAAAACCGCCTTCCGAGCAGTTTCCACATTTTACTTTACTTCGATCTTCCGCAGTTTAAAATTTAAAAAAAAATAGCCCTAAATTTTGGGATTTCAATCCTTCACTCGTCGCCCACAGCTCCGGGTAAACTCCAGAATCCTCATCATTCATTTAAAAAATGATAGATAATCCCCGAGTGAGGGAGTCTCTCTCACCAGGGAGAGTGAAAAAAAACGTTTTGACACGTTCACCAAAGCCCGACTACTCCTCGTGTGTTAAAAGTGAATAAAGTCTCCTTTGGATGTACCCCACTTCCAAGAGGAACGTCAGTGAGGTCCGTGAGGCGGTAACAAAACCGTGTAGTTGCGGGTTGGTGGGCCAAGAGCACAGCGATTCCGCCAACCTGTGAGGTGAAAGTCGTCGGCCTATTTTGCCTCGTCTCTCTTCCACCCGCGCCGTAAAATCGCCTCTCCTTCTTCAAACTTTTGCCTGGTTACTCGAGAGAACTCTCTTGGGCTCACCTCTACCTGCGTAATCGCGCGCTGCCCCTCTTCAATTGAATTTTCTGCTCGTCTCCAATCCCTCGTCATCATCATTAATTAATAAATTCATGAAAAAAAAAAACCCAGAAGATTTTGGGATAGGGGAAATAATGGAAAATTTGAATTTCATCATTTTATTTTCATCGCAACGACCTGGAAAAAACGAGATCAAGGGTGATCTTAATTACCTCAGCAAGGTCACTCTTAACATTGTAAATCATCTTATGTTTATCTCTTTTTCTTCTTTATTTTAAATAATTAAACATGAGGTATTGCAATTAGACGTGGGGCTGGGAGCGCTCGTTAGCAGTACAAAGGAAATTAAACATGAAAATTCAATTTTGCGGGAGTTGAAGTGTCCGGGAGACTGTCTGGAGTATTTTTTATATTTTTATTGACGTTAAATTTTTTCAGTCCTGGGTCACGCCAAGAGTTGTTGAGGATTGAATTCTTCACCAGAATTTTAATTCTTTAAAATGAAGGTATATCCATATGAAATTAATTGAAATTAGGGGAGGCCGGGGTAAAACGGACACTTTTGACTTTTTTAAAATGTCAATGAGGGGTTGAAATGTTGATAAACTTATTAATTTTTTTTCAATACAAAGAACAATTATTTCCCTTTGCGATGAGCCTGAACTGAGCTCAATTGATCAAAAAGTCAAGTGTCCGTTTTACCCCACCCTCCCCTAAATAAATAAATTAGTTAAAAATTTAACTAGTATTTTCGTGGAAAATATTGATTTCGTATTTCATGTGCTAATCCTCAAGGCTACCGGATGTCGACGCTAGACGTCTGGTGAGGCCCCCTCACAATGGATTGAATTCTCCTAGTTTTTTCAATTTTTTCGGATTCATTAAGTCATCTTCGCCGAACGTCAGGAGGATCGCCGCTCTGACCGCTAGGACTTCGTGGACCCAGGGTAATAGTAAACGAGTGCTGGGGCGGGCAGTTGCCAGTGCGCCGCGTGCAGCTCAATTATTTGCAGTAGAACTTTCCTCACAGCTGGTAGAGTCGAATTTTCAGCGAGAAATGCGTCTCGAACGCATGCCAACAGCTGCTCTAGTTGAATTGGCAGTTCGTTATCCAAATCCTTGCCAATGCACGTCAGAATGAAAAACAAGCAGTTCGTCTGGGGGAATGAAAGAGCTCTTAATTGCTATATTGGTTTTGCTATTTGGTTTTAATTCAACAGCGAAATGGTAAAACGGTTTAAGTCGACTCATCTCAAAGTTAATTTTTGGGAAATATTTCCGAATCTAAGGGAGATAGCGAAATTTTTGGAATAACGTTTTTTGTAGAGCGCGTTGAGAGCTGCAAAAAAGGTTCACACAAAAATTTTGCTATCTGGCTTAGGTTCCGAGATATTCATGGAAAACTGGCCAGCAGTAAAAATCGACTTGAACTGTTTTACCGCTTCGCTGCTGGAATTATTATTACCTCTGGGAGAGAGTTGATGAATGACGGCTGGAGGCAGTCCTGACAGGACTTCCACAGGAGCGTCAGGAGGACGCGACCCGGGGGAACTCCCTCCTGTTGCGTTTTGAGTTGCAATTGACGCCTTTTCAGCTGTCAAAATTAATTCGATCGATCATCTCATTGTTTTTACGTACGAACAATCAATTCCCTCGGAGCGAGGGTAATTAATTAATTCATAGATAGAATCAATACCTGACAGTACATCTCATTGAGGAATGTCATGAATGCCGCAAATTTGTGGCACGACGAGACGTCGTCAATTGATCTGCTCTGGTCCTGATACCACTGCTGGCACATATTCAGGAGAGACTCCAAAAAAGTCTCTTTCACTTCTTTCTGGAATAGCCAAAGTAACCATTTCCACACGGAAAAATTTATATTTTGAAAAATATAGGGGAGCATGGGGCAAAATGAAACACGGGGCAAAATGAAACAGTGGGAAAATCTCGTCATCTAAAGGAGATAGGACATTTTTGAAGAGGACCTTTTTTGTAGCTTGTAAAATTCTCTACAAAAAAGGTTTTCATGAAAATCGTCCTATCTTCCTTAGATCACAAGATTTTCTTGCTGTTTCACTTTGCCCCGTGTTTTATTTTGCCCCACCGTCCCCTATAAAACATCTTAAATTGGCCCAATTTATATAAAAAAAATATAAACAATTGGCCCATATTATGTATTTTTTTACGTGGATACGTCTATGTTTTCATTATGGAGGGGGGGCATTCAGGGAAAAGTCCTTATGGTTCCTTATCGATAGTGGCGCCATCTATCGGAATTCTAGAACATTCTAGATTTTTCTAGCAAATTCCAGATTTTTCTAGAAAATTCTCCAATTTTTTTTCTCGAAATAAATTGACATTGTAATTTATAGACAAATAAAATAAATTATTTTATTTGTCTATAAATGTCTAAAAAATCCATAAATAAATAATAAATCTATAAATAAATAAATAAATTGACATTGTCATTTTCTAGAATTAAATTACAATTGTGAATGAAATATATGAAATATTTATGGGGGTCGGTACAATTATAATATTCAAGTACAATTACAAAATGAATTACGAAGCCTCGAGAATAAAAAAAATACTGAAAGATGAGGGAAACTTAGCGTCGTGAATTCCCAGTGGAAAGTGGATGAAAAAATCTGAAGGATTCTTGAAAAATTTGTTCATGATTTAGCAATTGAGGATAAACAATTTTAAGGACTGTTTAAAAATACGAGATGGAGGCACCCGCATTTCAGTATTTTTTCTTCATCCCGAAGCCGCTGAATTACATTAAATGAATAACATTATCAGTCGTCGAGAGTCATTTTGAGAAATTCATAATTCCTTATTCAACGATCATCAATCAACAATTTCAATTGTTCATCATATGAATTATCATCTGCCAATGAAGACTAGCAACCCTCAATTATTTGTGAAATTTCATCCGGAAATACTAATAAAACGATTACTACCGATCTCGGAAAACAACTCGTAATGAATATTCATGAGCGGCCTAACTCCATTGTATTTATACCTCTATAATTTTTATGCAGACTTTAGCCGCGGGCTCGGCATAGCGTTTGTTTTCGACGATTCTCCCAAGAATGTGTCTGACCAGATCCATTAATGCTCTCGAGTTCAGAGTATTCGGATCTGTAACACGCAGAAGGAATTAATTATCCAAGTTTCATCACTGGAGAATGTTGAGGTACCTTCAATGGCCTTGATTAAAACATCCTGAACCGGAACCGGAAACTTCCCCAGCTCGGCTGCATCGAGGATGTTGTTGGCTTTGTAAGCAAGGGCATCGGAATTATTAAAGCTCTTTGAACGCTTCAGACCGTAAGACGATACGAACGACAAAGACTTTGTTAATTTTCCCGGTTTCATTGGATTTACGGTGGGCTTTGCGTCGTTTGAATTCACAACGTTGAAGTGAACTCGACTGTTCTGGCCTCCAGACTAAAAAACAATATTCCTCCATGTACCGAAAACTTTTACTATTAAACATTTTTATTAAAATACTGGGGGGGCTCCGCCCCCTTGCTCGCTTCGCTCGCCAACACGGGGGAGGGGACTTTGCCCCCCC
>NW_021680446.1:736984-785309 GCF_001412515.2 Diachasma alloeum | reverse complement strand
GCAGCCGTGTGACCGTACCCATAAACATCTTCCATATGAGCACCCCCTAATATAGTAATCCTCCATAAATATCGATATCCCCTTTATGACACCTCCTCATATAGACATTCCTTATAAATACAGGCACCTCCCCATATAGGAACCCCCGTATAGGCACCCAGCGTCCCCTGAATTTAAGAGGCACCAGAATTTAAGGGTCCCCCTGAACTTGAGCGTCCCCTGAATTTTTCACCTCATTTTTTAATTTATATAGAGAGATTTTTTACTAAAATATTTAGCGAAACGTCGCAGAAAAAAAATAGAATACGATTTTTCAGGGTCTCGACTCAATTTTTTTTACGTTTCATCGTGGATCTTATTGATCATGTATCGAAAACTTTTACTATTAAACATTTTTATTAAAATACTAGGGGGCTTCACCCCCTGCTCGCTCCGCTCGCTAACCCGGGGGGGGCTTTCCCCCCTCCCCCGCTCGCTTCGCTCGCTCCCCCCCCCCGTCCGTGTGACTGCAGCCGTGTGACCGTACCCATAAACATCTTCCATATGAGCACCCCCTAATATAGTAATCCTCCATAAATATCGATATCCCCTTTATGACCACCTCCTCATATAGACATCCCTTATAAATACAGGCACCTCCCCATATAGGAACCCCCGTATAGGCACCCAGCGTCCCCTGAATTTAAGCGTCCCCCTGAACTTGAGGCCCCTGAATTTTTCGCCTCATTTTTTAATTTATATAGAGAGATTTTTTACTAAAATATTTAGCGAAACGTCGCAGAAAAAAAATATAATACGATTTTTCAGGGTCTCGACTGAATTTTTTTTACGTTTCATCGTGGATCTTATTGATCATCTCGAAATTAGAATAGGAATGCTTTTATGGGAGTTAATTACATGCAGAATATTTCCGCTCGAGGCAGAGGTGTTCAATGCATGCGCCTGTTTTAAGACGGGCCCATGATGATGGTAATTCATCTGCTGACCCTGATGCTGCTGGTACATGTACCTGTGCACATTCCCGCTGGACTTACTCTGCTGGAGGTTGTAGTAACTCGATCGATTCTCATTGTGATTGTGTCTGCAGAGGAAAACCAACAGTCATTATCCATTTCCCATGGACTAATTACCGATGCAATAGTGCTGTTTCAATAAATCAAGTTTCGTTGAGAAGCTTTATGAAGTGATTTTTTTTACTGGCGAGGTATTGCCTGATGAGAAGGTGTTGAAATTCAGTGGATTAAAGGAGAGGGGAGAGTTGTGGGGATTGTGAAGCCTCAGAAAACATCTCAGCTTATTAATTAAAAAAAAAAAAAAAAAAAAAAAAAAAAAAAAAAAAAAAAAAAAAAAAAAAAAAAAAAAAAAAAANAAGGGAAATTGCGGGGTCTCCTAGAAAAAATCTCAAGAGAAAACTTTTCTGATCGACTTTTTCTTATCGAATATCCAATAAAATCAGATAGAAACAAATAGAAATTCGCTAGAAAATTCTTTTGAATTTTTCCATCCGTGGAATCCTCTTAAGCACTCTTAAAGTGTATTTTATGTTAATAAACGCCTTTAATCGTTAATCGTTAAAATCGAAGTTAAACTCACTTTGAATTATTATTATGCATTTCGATCTGCTTCAACGTGAATTCCTTGGCGTGAACGTTCAGCTGTGGGTTCGCCGTTGTGCCTTCTGATCTTCCGCCTCGAAAAATCATACACTATGAAAACTCATTATTCAACGAGTTAACGTAATAACTATAGACCCTTACCTGGTGGTCTGTAAATCTCGATGCTCGGTTTTCCCCGTTGAGCTACACTATTGCTACGTTTTTGGACAACTGCATCCCTCATCTGAACCAATCAACATTAATTGTGGCATTAATTCCATTGTCTTCATTTTTGCAACTTCAAGAGGCCTCAGGAGTAAAAAAAACTACCGAAATGCGGGAAAAACTTTGCGTCCTGAATTCTCAGGCAAAAAATGATGAAAAAATCCGAAAGACGGCTTAAAAAATTTGTTCATATTACAGAAACCGGATGAAGCAAGTTGAGACTTCTCTGAAGAGGCTAAATAATACTGATAAATGTTTAAAAACGCGAGGTGGAGGCGCCGCCATCTTTGACGCCCCGTGCGCCCCCACCTGTCAACCACCTCCTCCATATTTTTTAACACTTCTCAAAATGATTTATCCTTTCATATTGCAAAGTTTATTTAATTCAAATGGACCATTTCTGTTGGCGCGAGTGAAATTTTCGTGGAAAAATTCACAAAACTGTTAAAAAAAAATTGACAAAACGACATAAACATTAGAAACCGTCGCGTGCAGAGTAAAAATTCAAAGTTAACAGCTATTCGCATACTTACAATGACAAGTGCGCGACAAGACTCATGCTCACATCAATACAATATTACGTACTTCACGCACAATTTGACTGGCAAAATGCTGATGTAAAACATACAGAACACCGAAAGGAAAAAGGTTGATCCAATCGTCGAAACAACAGCTCATTCCAACGATTAAAACAGTGGGTACAAAAAAATCAAATAATTCCGAGGGTTTTATTCAGGTATTGGGATGCTCTTCTCACCAAAAGTACATTCGTACACGTTTTCTCCGCGTATTTCAATCCACATTGGGGGGAATAAGGAGGGACGTCCGATGACTAGGAACTAATAATAGCGAGCTGTGTGCCAGTAGCACTGTGTGCACTGTATGTGAAAAAATATATTCAAGCAAACTGCTTCTGTGGGCGATGGGCCTCTGGAAAGCTCAACGGATATAACATTGAATAAAAAATGTTAAAACATGCATACCCAAATTCGTCGTTTCCTCACACCTACGGATGCAGTTGACACAATCCTAGGCGTTCATTATGTGTTGGTCAATAATTTTTATATTTTTATAGTGATGTATTCTTGCCTGAAGCCTTTGATAAATTAAATCGAGTCTTTCGTTTCGCGAGGTGTAGTAACTCGAGGAATGACGAATCTAGATCAAATGAAGGGTTTCTGTGACATCTACGATTATTATCCGCCCACGCACCATTACGTCCTTTTTTTTGTGGCGCGAGCCACAAACGTATTATTATGTCGAATTTCGATTAACGCGTCTCGAATACTCTCTATTGTCGTATTCGAGACAAATATCCCATCCTTGTTCCTCACGAAATTTCTGGACAATTCTCGAACCTTCCATAATAAAAGGTACAGGGGAAGGTAGGGTAAAATGGACACCTTCGACTTTTTTAAAAATATTCATGACGTGTTGAACTGTTCATGAAATGGAATGATTTTATTTTTCAATTGAAAAACAATGATTCCTCTTTGTGATGAGCGAAGACTGAGCTCAATTGATGAATCTATTTCTGAGTTATGAATATTTTTATAAAAGGCAAAAGTGTCCGTTTTACCCCACACTCCTCTATAAACCCTCGTATTCCCGACCAAAATGCTCAGTCAGTCACACTGATGGACTGATTCATTTATTCCAAACGAGATTCGTCAACTGTTAACGAATGGTAGAGTTCAATATGACCAAACGAATATTCGTTAATAGTTAACGAGTGGCTCTGGGGCCAGGCTTTCCTGGAACCAGAGGACTTACAACAAGCGGCTGTCACCAGCCTTATTAGCCTAGTGAGAAACAGGGCTGGGGATGTGTGACTGACCGAAACTAAGGCGGATGTTACAAAAGATCGTATGATTTAGGTGACTCTGGGCGCTTTAAGTGATCAGGCGCGCATATTCTAATTCTAAAAAAAAAAAAATGAGTGGTTCACTTGAAAGGTGAAAATCGAGTCAAATCAGCCTCAAATGTGCCTTTGTTAACTATTAACGAATGAACATTTCAGTAGCGAAGCGGTAAACCGGGTTAAGTCGATTTTGACTATTGGCCAGTTTTTGAAGAATATCTCGGAATCTAACAGAGATAGAAAAATTTTTGTCAAAACCTTTTTTGTAGATGCAATTAAGTGTTATAAAAAAGGTCATGAACAAAATTTCGCTATCTCTCTTAGGTTCCGAGATATCCGTCAAAAACTGACGAAAAGTCAAAATCGACTTAACCCGGTTTACCGCTTCGCTACTGAAATGTTCATTCGTTAATAGTTAACAAAGGNCCATTCGTTAACAATAACTAATCCTTTCTACCAGTGCAGTTCAGTTGAGTTCAGTCCGATTCAGTCTGATACCGACACACGATGTAAACACATCTCTTCAAATCTAAATACAAACGTCTTTATTCCACAACCACGAGTTATTATTGTGTCTCTATACACCTAACGGCCACATTTTTTAATTATTTCAGAGTGGCTGAGCCCTCATTACGAATTATTCGCCCTATCGTCGCTATTCTGCCCTTGACTTAGATATTCCGTTTTCAATTTTTTTCATTTCTAATTCGAATTGATCGCTGTAATTTTAATATTCTTACGACATATCCATTTCTCTGGTAACATTCAAATGTCATAACGAAATGCTTCGAACTCAATTAATCCTCGGTAAATGTCAAGAATGTTTCATTAATCAAAAATAAAGGGCGAAAGGACTGAAATATTATGAATGATCTACAACTTTCTTCATTCAAATAATTCACGCATCTGCGCACGAGAGATTAAGTGGAATCCACCGGTGAAGTAGATCCCTGCAGTACATTTACGTGGAAATTAATGTTGGGCGCCTCTCATTGACGTTCCGAACCTCAGAACGCACACTTTACGTCGTTCAGTCAATCCACTGGTCAATAAAAAAATTGTGGTGTTAATTTGGAGGTTTTTTGTTGATACGTGGTGGGTGCTACGATGAGGTCTGACACAAATTCCACTCGTGAGTCTCGGAAATTTAGATAAACAACAGGGTGAGTCATTAGCTGGTGATAAAAATTTTAATTATCTGCTGAGAGGATTTCAATCACTCGTGATTGATTTTTGCAGGACACCTTTCAGAGGCTTCAGATCATTTTTCGGGACGATATATCGACTTCATCATGACGGAGAGTCTGATCAATGAGTGGCTGATCGACTGTGCTGAGTACTCGACGAGTGAATTGAAGAGTTTCGCCAGCACTCTGGCACAGGACAGCGAGATTGTTCGGGCTCTCTATGTTTTATTGGAGGAGAGGAGCAAGTACAATGAGGTGAATTTATGCTTCAGCACCCTGGACACCGAGGGCATCAGGAATCGTTGAATAATCTTGAATTTGTGTTCTTTCTAGCTAGTGGACACTGTCTGCAATCAGCTGTTCGATTTCTATCGCTCACGAGAGATCGAACTCCAGAGGTTCACTCTCCAGTTCGTTCCTACTCTTATCTTCATTTACCTGAACTCTGTGGCACATGGGGACATCAAGGTGAAGGGGATGGATGGATAGATAGATAGATAGATAGATAGATAGATAGATCAATAGATCAAATTCCAAACAAAGAAATTCTTTTTGGCAATTTTCAACTAGCGATTTTGCTGGCCCAAACAAGACTTGTTTGACAGAGTGTTTGGTTTTATCTCAGTGTAGGTAGAAGCAATTTATTATTTCCCTGAGATACAAAAGATTCTCCAAGGGAAAACCAACATATAACATAACATTACTCTTACATATTTATTCCACTTGAGATCGACTCATCATTTTATTTCTGGGCTGTGAATATTGAAGGGAAATTCTGGAGTTTGTATTTTGCTCCGAAGAAGCAAAAACATGAGTCATTCATTAAGATCAGTCCTTGTTATGTAAGACTTGAGTTTGCATGTGTCATCTTGATGATTATAGACGTCAGGATGACACCGGGGAGTTTTTAATAAGAACGAGGAGTTGACTCTGTTTTTATTGCAGAATTGTCGATCTGTCGAGACACTTCTGATTGGTCTCTACAATCTGGAAGTCGTGGACAAGAATGGAGAGCCCAAATCCGTGTCTTTCAGGCTTCCATCACTGGCTATGCTGTCTATTTATCATGAGGTGAATGGAATAACAATTCCTATGCAGCACGATTGTGAATTGTTTGTTTTTTTAAAAAAGTGTTGAAAATTTGCAATTTAGAATACTGAAATTTAATTCTTTTTCCTATTTAGTTTAGTATGTATATATTATATTATATGATATATAATATAATATTTATACTACATATATTATAGTATTTATATTTTATTTACTTCAATTCAATTTTATGAATAATCGATTTTATGCTATTTATTATATCAAAATTGAGAAAAAAGTGTTAAATTTTTTTTTTAAATATAGTACATCATAATATATTATATGATAGTACAACGCTAAAGAAAGAACACGTTATGCGGAACAGATTGGCTTTAAAAAAACGTGACATTGGATGTTTATCAAAGAGATTTTGTTTTTAATAATATTTTTGAACATTTAGCCATCAAGCCTGGCACCAGCATCCCTAACCGAAAGTGCAGTTCGTCGTTTTGAGGAGTGCAATTCAAAACTAGTAAGCTGGGGTCCACTCCAGCAAGTGGAGACTCTCAATGCCCAGAACCGTCTCAAGGTCATGACAGCACTTCTGTTTATTTATAATCAACAGTTGAGTTACATCAATAAATCAGCGCTGGAGCAGTTGTGCAAAGTGGCGACAAAGTGAGTAGCAGCCCCAAGAGGCCTCAACACTCACCAACATGATGATATTCTCAATGTGTTTTCAGACTCGTCACCCAGGGGTTCATGAAACCAGGACACCATCAACGCTCGTCCTACAGTGAATCGAGTTTTGTCCCTCGCCTCCTCCCACGCATTCCAGTGTCGAATCAATTTCTGTTGGAGTTTCTTCATGGAATTTATTTTGCTATGTACAATGATTGCTGGTACGTGGGTTGTCAGGCAGTGGAAGATGTGCACAATAGGGCATGTTATGACACATATCCTGATGTTATGCTGGTGACAAATGCGATAAGAAACTCTAGCAGCTCGGGACCTTCTGGTGAGGATCATTTTTTCTCATTTATTTGGTAAAATTTCAGTAGCGAAGTGGTAAAACGTGAATATCTCGGAATCTAAGGGAGATAGCGGAATTTTTCTCATGACCTTTTTAGTAGCTCTCGAGTCGCTCTACAAAAAAGGTTATTATGAAAATTTCGCTATCTCCCTTAGATTCGGAAATATTTCCGGAAAACTCAACTAAAGACCAAATCAACTTTAGTTTAAATTGAACAATTTAAATTGACTTGAACCGTTTGACCATTTCGCTACTGATTTGAGGTCATTTATTCATTTATTCGTCATTGAGAAAATAAATTCAATTGATCTATTTGACTGTTCTAATCAATTTTCTTATATTTAGGACAACCTGGAGACAGTGCAATGGGCACAGGGGTCGCCCTATCACCAGCGACAGCTACACCAACGATATCCAAGTCAATGATCACGAATGCCTCTTTCAGGACGAAGAAATTGCCAGGTAGATTTTTATATTCTCACATTCCCCTTCCTCATCTCCCTCTCCGCGTGAATTTTTATCAATTTTTTTAACATGAAAGAGGAATATTTCTGATTTTCTCAACAACTTGCATAAACATCCGGTCGTAAACAAGCAAATGAAAAACTGCGAGAATAAAAATATTAGAGATTGTGCACTTCTTCAGGGTAATTTATTAATCTGTTGAAACAAAATTAATTAAAAATGTAAAAACATGCGACAAAAGCTGTCTCATAATTTACCTAACAATCATTCAAGACTCAATCAGGAATATTTTTGGGGATTTAAGGCCCGAATATACTATCTTTTGAACGTTATCTCGATGTTTTTTTTATCTTTCGTCATCTGAAATTGTCAATTGAGTCCTGCATTATGCAGAAGTTTCGAAAAATTATTAATAATCAAAAAAAAGTAGAAGAAATTCTCAATTTTTTCAAAGAGCATTTTTCATTTATATTCAGAATAATTTGAATAACAAGAAATTGAAAAATGTATCTGATATTTGTAATTTCCACATTTTTCAACTCATTCTGACTCTCAACTAAAAGCGCTCTTTGAAAAAGTTCAGAATTTTTTCTATTTTTTTCGTCATTCTATCATATTTTTGTGAATTTCTACACGACGTACCACTCAATTGACAATTTTGGATTACGAAAGATGAAAAAAAATCCAGATGACATTCGCGAGATAGTACACCGGGGCCAAAGCCCGAAAAAATTGAATTTCCCCAGTATGAACATGCAATTTCGATTAGACGATCTCGACGCCAATTTATTCGAGCCAATCGAGCCAAAACCCGCGGAGCCCAGCCACTCGTCCTCAGCGCCACCAGTGCTGTCAACAAAGCGTCGCGCCTGGCTGCGAAAGCACGCTCAATACTCCCTGGACGACGAGGAAGTCAATCCCCCCCGAAGTGGCGCCTCATCAGTGGACACCTCCCGCCGCGAGAGCCTAGCGAGCAGTCACGGCTCCCCCAACCGCACCTCCCCAAAGCAAAAATCAAAGGAGAAAAAACACGAGGAGGAAGTCCACCGCAGACGCAAAGACAAAGACAAAAACGCGTCACCAGGAAGCGAGAGTCGTCTGAGTGCTGGTGCCAGACTCTACAGGGTCCTTGAGGAGCAAGCACTCGGCGAGAAAATAATCGCATCGATCGACACTTTGTATGTAGAATCAAAAAGTAATCAAGCGAGTTTGAGAAAATGCCAAAAATGCAAAAATCCAAAGTGTAAAAAGTCATTAAAATCCCACTGACGTCGTCAATGGTCACTGCACTATTCTTTTCATTTCGTGCACTCGATGTGTCTTGGCTTCGCTGACTAAAATCTCCAGGAGGAACGCAACGATCTGAGGAACGAAGAGACCTGAGAAAAAGGGAGACGAGTATTTCAAGTAAAAAATCGACACGCACGCTTTTTCACTTTCACTTGCTACAGAAGATGAGGACAGTCGTGTGCAGGGACGTGTACACATGATGTAAATTTTTAGGGAGTTACTTGAGGCTTGCTAAGAGGCGAGAGATGGCTCCGAAGAATTCTCCACTGTTATTTCACTCATTTAATCGTGTGATTTCTTTTTTTCAGATGATATCCCGATAATAGCGAAGGAAGAGGGCAGCGGGGATGCAAAGGCAAACCTGGTGTCGATAACTGAGGAGGGAGAGGGCGGGGACCCCTCGAGAGCCGGCTCGATCCGCCAGTCGACGGGCAAAAGTGCATCGAAAATCTCGAATTTCGGTTTATCGAAGAAGCCGAAAGATAAGGACGGAAAATCCGCGAAGAATGGCTACGTCCAGGGGACTGAGAAGGAGAAGAAGTCGAGTGGACAGATGTCGAAGGAGAGCGTGCGGGGCAGTCGGCCAATGCTCAATAGTGACGAGGTAGACGCCAATGGGGCTGCTGGAAAAAAGAAAAATGATGGCGATAACAGCACCATTGTCGAGCATGAGAAACATCTGTCTGCTGATGTGTCAGAGTCCGTAGAACTCGAGCCTGCGATCGGCCACAGGCACGAGTCAGACAATATTCCATCGTCAGTCCAAGTCAGTTCAGTTTGAGGAGTTGGTTTTTTAAATTAATTAAATGTCGCTCGAGGATCATTTTAGTTGTCGAGTCCTAGGGATCAATTGACGTCGAAGAATCATTCGTTGGATAATGTTTCTGGATTTTTTAACTGTCTATGATATCACTGCCACCTCAACATTAATAGAAGTAGCCGAGAGGGTTAAGGAATTTTTTCAAAGTCGATAGACATTTCGAATCAGTTTTTTATCGCGTTTTCTACGTTCGATGGTTTTTTTTTGGTGATTGTTTCGGAATTTTAGGGGAGGATTCGGTGAATTGGTGGAACTGCGGACCTGACTCCAGTTATCAATGTATATATTCAGATTTATCTTGTTGAACGTTGTAAATTTTGTTCAGATAGTTCGTTAGGATTTCAAATGAGAAATTAGTAGTTAGTATGCCTTTAACGAACCGTTGAGCCTGTTCATATTATGTAAATACGTCGAGGTTAACCGTGTACTAATTACTCTTCAGAATCAAATCGTCTTCACCCAATTTTAGCTATAAAAAGTTGGCCTTTTCAGTGTTATAGAATCGATGTGACATTTCAAATGTGTATATAACAAATTTTCAATCTTCGGGAGTCGACACGAGAGCCAAAATTGTACTTAAATTGTCGGTAACAGATTATTTTTCTTATTTAACGATTCCGTCAAAATGTTTGTCTGGCTCTTCAATGAAAAATTCAATATATCGCATTATTAATTTCCGAGATATTTCAGGAGTAAATTAAAATGCGCAATTCATCAAAATAATGAGAATTCAATATTAAAAATACTGTAAAAATAACGATTTATTTCGAAATATTAAAATGTATCAACTACGGAGAATCACAAAAGTAATAAATTCCAATTAACTCATCCCAGAATTCTGAGCATCTTATCGTAAAATAATGTGAGAGTTCAATATGAAACTAGTCGACGTTTTGATCTCATTCGAGATCCTCTTCAGGACTTCCCACTCTTCATTAATCTGTGAGTAACGACACAATTATTAAAATGAAAATATTAAAAATACTGCAAAAATAATGATTTATTTCGAAATCTTAAAATGCATCAACAACGGAGAATCACAAAAGTAATAAATTCCAATAAACTCATCATTCCATCCCAGGATTCTGAGCACTTTATCGTAAAATAATGTGAGAATTCAATATTAAAAATACCCAAGAAGGTGGTTCTTCCTTGATCTTGCGATCACCAGTAAATAAATCAACATCAATTAATCATGACGTGAAACTAGTCGACATTTCGATCTCATTCCCACCCTTCATTAATCTGTGAGTAACAACACAATTATCATTGGAATTTCATACAGCATTAAAATGAAAATATTAAAAATACTGCAAAAATAATGATTTATTTCGAAATCTTAAAATGCATCAACAACGGAGAATCACAAAAGTAATAAATTCCAATAAACTCATCACTCCATCCCAGGATTAGCTGCGGAATGCAGCCTCTGCACCTTCGCCACCTCCGAATCATGCAGCTCCTGGCACTCCTTGAAGAACGTCTCAATATCCCTCTCAACCTCCCCCACGATCCTCCGAATTTTCAAAGTCTCGGACCCCAACTCAGTGCACCTGATCTCCAAGTTCTCCCTCTTCCTCTCCAACGACTTCTTCTCCGCATCAATCTCCATAAAACTCTTCTTGACCTTGAGAATCCTCTCCTGGCACTGTTTCTCGCATTCCTGAATGGCCCCAGCGATCACCTGGTGCTCCTCCTGATTCCCCAGATTCTCCGCAAGACTGATAGTCCTCTGTGCCTCCTCGACCTCCTCCCTGAGCCTCTCGTTCTCCTTCTTCATGGCCTTGAGCTTCTTCTGGTCCTCAATGACCTCCTTCAATTTACTCTGCTCCTTCTTGATGAGGCCCAGAGCGGCTTCGAAATTCTGGAGTAGTGTCTTCTTGTGGAGAATAGCCACCAGCATGTTCTCTCGCTTCTCCTCTTGATTTTTCCTGGCCTCTGTGAGCTCCCTCAACTGCGCCCTGAACTTCTCAGGAGACTTGACGATCCTCGCACTGAGTTCGTCCAGGGTGTCCTGACGCTTCTGCAGGTTCGCCCTCTTGGCCTGGTTCCTCGCGATCTTCTGAGCCCTCAACTCCTCCCTCTCTTTGAGCACTTTATCGTCACTCGCGATTTTACTTTTGTTCTGGGAAATCCTGACTTCATTATCGTTTACGTCCTCCCGTATCCTCTCGAGCTCCACCTTCTTCTGGGCCGTCGTCATCGCCTGCTTGTTCATCCTCTCCATGATCTCCTGCTTCTGCGTCCGGACACTCTGGATCCTCTCTGCTCTGGACAAAACCCCATCGATTCTCCCCTGCATGTGGGACTTCTTGTTGTTCGCGTAGAGGAGGAAATTCCCCATGAGCCTGAGCTGCCTCTTGGCTCTGATGTGGCGGGGGGATGTGATGTCCGTGATCTGGAAGTCCTTCAGGAATATCTTACGGCCCACAGTCGCCATTGCCTCTCGGAGGTTCAGGATGGGCGCCACCCAGGCGTTCTCCGGGTTCGTTACCTCCAGGGCGTTCAGCTGGTTCGGTGTCAGCTTTAAAATAATTGAGGGATCGTTAGGGGCGAGGGAATTCACTCCTGGGAGGGATTTCAGGGAATAAATTCAAAGCTAAAGGAGGTGTTCACCAAAATAAGTGGAGGAGTAGGAAGAATAGTATGAGGGACTGGGGATGGGCGACGTTTTAAAAAATATCTACTTAGGTTATTGATGATTTGATGAATTGGGAACTCATTATGTCAATTTGAGGAAGATTAAGGAAATTTTGAGGAAGTTTCAATTGTAAGCGAAACGTCGCGAAGTGAGAATAATCTAGTGCAGTTTTTCTTCGCATTTCCCATGATCCTACTTCCTTAATATTAACTAGGGAGATGAATAATAACTTCATAGATCAATTCAGTAGCGAAGTGGTACAACGGTGTAAGTCAATTTTGACAATTGACCAGTTTTCAATGAATATCTCGGAATCTAAGGGAGACAGCAAAATTTTTGTCATAACCTTTTTTGTAGAGCCGACTGAGAGCTACAACAAATGCAATTACAAAAATTTCGCTATCTCCCTTAGATTCCAAAATATTCCTCAAAAACTCAACGGGGAGATAAGTCGACTTCAACCGCTTTACCACTTCGCTACTGAATTATTATTATTAATAGCTCTGTTTTTCAGAGCTATTAATAACAAGATCAATGGGAATTCCATGTAAATTATTCGTTGTTAAAACTTTGAAGATTTTTTACTCGAAATTTGAAGAGTTATTCAGTAGTGAAGTGGTGAATCAGGTGAAGTCGATTTTGACTATTGTCAGCTTTTGATGAATATCTCGGAATCTAGGAGAGATAGCAAAATTCTTCTAAGGACCTTTTTTATAACTCTCAAGTAGCCCTACAAAAAAGGTCATGACAAAAATTTTCCAATCTCTCTTAGATCCCGAGATATTCGTCAAAAACTGACAATAGTCAAAATAGCCAAAATCGACTTGACCCGTTTGTTGAATTTCTGTTGAATGTCTCGAACTTTTAGACGAGTTCATGACCTCTTCATTTATTTCGGGAATTCGAGGCTGATTTGAAGGACTCACCTGTTTAATCGCAGCAACATTAATATGGCAGTGAGTGAAAAACGCCGAGATGAGGTTCACCATGAAATCCTCGGTCGGACTTTTTATTTGCTCCAGCGATGAGGGGAGAGCCACTTGCTCCAGGAGTGTTTGCATAGCCTCGAGGGTATCGGCATTATCCATGTTTCGTGCCGCTAAAATTTCACTCTAATCAACGAGAAAAACGCACTCTTCCAGGGGAATAACTCAATAAACTCAATGTTGTCACTCGTGCCAAGATGGACTCTGTTTTCCGTTGAAATTTCAAAAGGTTTCCACCAATGAAGTCCCTCGAAACCCGACAGCCCCCGAGGATAATCGAAGCTCGGGGTTTGACCAATGAAATTTAACCCCGAATGTGCGAATAAAACGCGCCGGACCGCCATATTTCGGGCTAGAAACCGCCCGAGGGGATCAGGAGCGCACGACAGCAGAGGAGGTATTCTCTGTGTGCGCAGTTGACCTGCGCACGGCTCATGTTCTCCTGATACAATTCGTGAGTTTTCGAACATCAAAGTGGCATTTTGACGACTTCGGATGCCTGAGGGACGTCCGCAGGACTGAATCAACCGAAATTTCGATGGGAGCAATCGTCAATTTTATTACGAAAAATGACCAAAACTGAAATGTAAATTCGACTTTAATTACCAAATGAGCGCATCCCGGTCTGGACTATCCATTTTTTGCAGTAAAAAATCTGCGGGTGGCTGCAGCTTTGATACAGCTGTAACTTTACGTGGACAGGGGAGGGTAGGGTAAAATGGACACTTTTGACTTTTTTAAAAATATTCATAACTCAGAAACAGATTTATCAATTGAGCTCAGAGTTCATCACAAAGAGAAATCATTGTTTCTCAATTGGAAAATAAAATTATTCCAATCAATGTGGAATCAATCAATGTGGAATAAATGAATTGACCCGAACGTTTGACTTAAGTACTTTAAAAATTCCCCGACTCATTTTACTGCCCCTGAAAAGATGTACTAGGTTCATGAAATAAAAACTCCACAATCTTACATATACAGCAATTATATTAAACATAAAATCCACATGAACATTTCTAAATATTGTTTAAAGAATAAGAAAACATTATCCGTGATTATTCTCCTGCATTTCGATCTCTGGAAAAAGAATCTATTACAGCACATAGTTAAGTTCATACATTTTGACGACTTCGGATGCCTAAGGGACGTCCGCAGGACTGAATCTACCGAAATTTCGATGCGAGCAGTCGTCAATTTTATTACGAAAAATGACTAAAACTGAAATGTAAATTCGACTTTAATTACCAAATGAGCGCATCCCGGTCTGGACTATCCATTTTTTGCAGTAAAAAATCTGCGGGTGGCTGCAGCTTTGATACAGCTGTAACTTTACGTGGACAGGGGAGGGTAGGGTAAAATGGACACTTTTGACTTTTTTAAAAATATTCATAACTCAGAAACAGATTTATCAATTGAGCTCAGAGTTCATCACAAAGAGAAATCATTTTTTCTCAATTGGAAAATAAAATTATTCCAATCAATGTGGAATAAATGAATTGACCCGAACGTTTGACTTAAGTACTTTAAAAATTCCCCGACTCATTTTCCTGCCCCTGAAAAGATGTACTAGGTTCATGAAATAAAAACTCCACAATCTTACATATACAGCAATTATATTAAACATAAAATCCACATGAACATTTCTAAATATTGTTTAAAGAATAAGAAAACATTATCCGTGATTATTCTCCTGCATTTCGATCCCTGGAAAAAGAATCTATTACAGCACATAGTCAAGTTCATACCGAATGTACTGGTTCTTGGGGTCATTGAGAATCCTGGGGTATCCCGCGACCAGTGCATCCTGTCCCCCGATATAAAGTGAATTATATATTTTCCAGTAGACATCGCGCACCTTCCTGGCAGGATGGAAGAGCCCCTGGAGGGTGTACTGAAGGATTTTAATGGGTCCGAGGGCGACCCTGAGCCCGTCCACAGCGTCCATGAAGGCCTGAACGAGATGCGGCGACGTCTCAAAGACATTCGGCCAAACATGATTAAGAAGATGAATGAGAGCGTCCTCGCAGCCGAACCCGTAGACCCCCAGAGCCATGTGTTTGATAGCTGCACACGCGGTCTGCCGATGAACCAGATCCCTGTCCATGAGTGCGTCCTCCAACAGAGGACTGACAGCATAAATATAGTCCTTCCCCATCTCCCCGATGTACTCAAACAAAAAGCTGAGCGACTTGAGGACTCCATTCTGCACATTGAGCTCAGGAACCCTGTACTCATTCATCAGAGCTGGGAGAACAGTGAAAGGGCTGCAGGTCTCAGCGACAATGGCAATAGCAACAGTCGTGCAGACCCTGTTCTGCCTCTCCTGTACTTTGAGATTATTGAGAAGAGTGGCGAGGACATCGTGAGGGCCAATGGCCTTGGCGATGTACCCAAATGTGTTGACAGTAGCCCTCCTGATGGCCTTCTTGTGTGCCTTGAGGAGCTCCAACAGTTCGAAGCAGATCCTCATCCACTCCCTCGCTGAGACGTACTCAGGCCCCCTGTCGGCGATCCTCCCCACGAGGTCGATGCAGTTCTCCTGGACTTTCTCATGTCGATTTTTCAGAATGGGCGTGAGCCTGGGGAGGAGGTCCTTAATGGGAGGGGTCATCTTGGTCATTCCGATGACATTCACAATGGCCTTGAGGGCCCCCAAGATGCTCCCCAGCACCTCCGGGTACTCCTCCCCGAGGTATTCGTAGAGTACAACCCCCAGATGGCCCATGAGCTTCTCCTCCTGGCACGTCTTCATGACAACAGCAATCCTGGATATGAGGTCAGCCGCCTGTTGCCTGACCTTCGCCGATTTGTTGTTCAGCCTCCAGAGGATGGTGCCACAGATCTGGGGGAGGTAGGCCTTCACCCTCTTCCCCAGGGTGTTGACAATAGTTCCAAATCCATTCAGCATGACGACGTCCTCAGTCGTCTGCTCCTGAAAAGCGTAAAGAATTCCGTCGATCAGCTGCTCCTCGAGCCTCGAATCGACGTCAGCAGCCCCCAGATTCCCCATTATCTTCTCGATTGTCTCCATCACCATTTTCCTGTACTGCTCGTTCTCGTCCTTGAGATCGTCCACCACTCGATTGATGATCTCAGACGCCCCCACCTTATTCGCAATCTCCACAGTGGTGTCCACCAGCTGTCGGTAGTTCCTCCTGTCGAGGGCCATCCGGTGATTCCAAAAGTGCTTGAAGAAGTGGGGGAGGATCTCGTCCTTGATGTACTGGGCCTCCACACCGTCAGTCCCACAGCACTGCTTAACCACCTTCAGAACAATCTTCTTCATCTCCTCGTCAGGGGACTGAAACTCCCTGATGAGGATCAGCATGACTTCCCTCGTGTAGTAATTCGCGTACTCCGCGTCCATCAGGGGGATGAGATAGCCAATGGCCTTGAGGAAGGCGGCGAGGCCCTTCCCCCGGTGGGTCCTGATGCCCTTCCACAGGGGCTTGAGGACAGAGTCAAAGCTCTCGATGCCGTAGGGTGTGGCGGCCTCCGCCAGAGCAGCAATCGCCAAAGCTGTGATCGTTCTGACTTTCTGCTGCTCATCCACGAGCCCATGCTCGATGATCTCCACGAGACTCTTGAGGTGAGGGAGAATGGCGCAGCCCATGAGGATCGCAATCTGCTGGACGATCTTGATGCCCGTGTGCCTCGCCTGCCACGACTTCTTGCTCCTGCAGACAGCCTTCAAGAAAGGAAGAAGCGAGGGGATTCCCAGGGCTGACGCAACAACAGCGAACGCCCTGGCCGTCGTGTTCCTCACGTACTCGTCGATATTATCGATGTCCGGTCGCATCGTGGAGATCATTGTCGCCAGACCCGCTGCCTTCGCCAGGTTCGAGATGATCTCTCGACCCTCAACCCTCGCGTAATAGTCCTCGTCGATCAGCAGGGGCTCGATTACGACGAGAATCTTGTGAACGTACGGCCGCACCAGGTCGTCCAGCTTGTAGAGAATTCTGTCGATCACCTTCACCAGGAGATGACGCTCCTGGTCCTCCAGGGTGGGGGACATCAGCAGGGGGAGGATCTGGTTGAACAGAGGACCAGCCCCAAACTCCCTGGCTTTATCCGTTATCTGTCTGAGAGCTGCTTTCCTCATCGGAGGGGTTCCATTCTTGATTTTCAGCAGGAGTTTCATGATCTTTCGCTCCTTCTGCTCTTCAGGGCTCAGGGACTCCTCGTCGACGTCCACCAGGAGTTTGTCAAAGTACTGGGCGTCCTCGGGCTTCATGAAAGGGAGATTTCCCTTGGGCTGATTGTCCACGAATTTTGCGGATTTGTCCTCGGTCTGGATGAAGAAACCCTGGGGGGTCCCGGCGATGGGGGTGGGGGTCGCCGTGAGCTTCCTGGCGGGGGTTCTGATGGGGATGTAGCCCGCTGGGGGCTGCAGGACCTTGTAGCCAGGTGGAAAGAGGGCGTCCAACTCGTCGTCGGAGAGGGGGCGATTTCTCTCGTCGATCTCTCGCTCCCAACGGTACGCCTGCAACTGCTCAGGGGTCATTGACATCAGGTGGCCGGGGGTGGGGGTCGCCAACCCCATGGCCTTCGGCCCTGTCGGGGTCACTGCACTGGGGGTCATCATGGTTTGGTGGGGAGTCGTCAGAGGAGTCGCTGGGGTCTGCGGTGTCATCGATCCTGGGGTCTGGTTCGAGGGGGTCTCGTCCCATCTTGAACGACGCTTTGAGGCGGAGGGGGTGGGGGTCTCCTGGATGAGGTCACCTGCTACTCGGTCTGTCCGCGGGGTCTCCGCCCAACCGCTGTTGTGGCCCGGGGTCTCCCGCTCGGTCTTCGGGGTCTCGTCCCAACGATTTCTTCGGCTTGTTATTACTTTGTCGTGGGAGGGGGTCTCACGGCCGGGGGTCACTGCGCCGGGGGTGGCGTGGCCCGGGGTCGAGTCCCACATGCGGGTGGAGACACCGGGAGTCGCACCCGGGGTCTCGCCACCCTTGCCGTGGCCCGGGGTTTCGTCCCAGCGAACTGCTGCTGGCGTTACCTGGGGGAGTTAATTTGACTGTTGGAGTAAATTACTTTCCGGTGGGCCTGGAGGGGGGTGAGATATATAACGCGAGTGATGTCGTCAGGGTTTACGTGAGGAATGGGAAAAACAAACTGGGGTTTGGCATGTCTGTAGTGAATTGGTAAACTAGGATAAGTGCATTTCAACTGAGGACAGTTATCAAGCGATATCTCGTAAATAAAAACAGATATCGAAATTTTTATTAGGACCTTTTTTGTAGAGGGAGATGTGGGCTACAAAAAAGTTTGTGACAAAAATTTCGATATCTGTTTTTATTTACGAGATATCGCTTGATAACTGTCCTCAGTTGAAATGCACTTATCCTAGTTTACCAATTCACTACAGATGTGACTGCTAGTTTTTGCGTTATTAGTCCTTTTCTTTTTTTTCGTTTCTACCGATTTCATTGGGAGTGAGCTTTCGAATGCATCCGTAAGGAATGACTGGTCCTTGGGACAGGCATACAACCGTCACCACGTGCTACAGGGGGTCCACAGGAAGATATTCAAGCTTTTAAGGAAATAGATTTATACAAAAGGTTAAATATCTCAGAAACTGCTCGGCCGATTGCGCCTGTCCAAAATACGAATCTTCAATATTGCGAGAGATATAATCACACTAAATTTCAACCTGCTATTTTCAGTTTTTCTCAAAATATCGTGCGTGCAAGAATGAAAAAATTTGAAAAACGAAAAGACGGGAATATCTCTGAACCTTTGGATGGACGGGTATACATATTTTGATTGATCTAGATAGTGGCCACCGGGACAAGTATTTTGAAAAAAAAAATTGAAATCCGTTCAGTAGTTCATGAGATATTTGAAGAAATATATTTACACAAAAGGTTGAATATCTCAAGAACCGCTCGGTCGATTGCGCTCATCCACAATACCAACTTTTTATGTTATAAAAGCTAGAAGCATGCAAAATTTCAACTTGCTGTCTCCATTTTTTTATTAAGTTATCGTGTAAACAAAATTTTTCATGAAAAACCGAAAAACGGCGATATCTTCAAATTTTGTCTGAACGGGTATATATATTTTGATTGATCTAGATAGAGGCCATCGAGACGAGTATTTTGAAATAAAAAAAAATGAAATCGGTGGAGCAGATTTTGAGATATTGAGGAAAAACGAAATTTAAAGAAGTTGTTATATCTCAGGAACTACTGGACCGATCGGGCTGAAACTGCGCACCAAAGTGAAGCTTAATAATAGCTACCATGAACCAAAATTTCCGACTTTTATCGACAAATTTCACCGTATTAATGTTAAATTTTCTAAAAATTGATCACCAAAAACCCTAAAAACATCATTTCTTCACGTTTGATAACATTCTAGACCATTCGCCCTCAAAATTAGACAATCTAAAAATCGCTCAAATACAAGGCTTCCATCCGGAAGCAAAAAGAAATAATAAAAATGAGAAAAATGTTAAATGCATTCCCTTCAATTTCCCTTGAACCTACATCTGCATTATCCCAAGAAGTCGGTGTGGCGACTGTTCCAGCAGGTTTTTTCACAGCCGGTGCATCCTCAGTCTGATCCCATCTACCTCGTTTCTTAGGGGCTGGTTTTGGCTCGCCGTTTGCCTTGAGAGTGCCATCTTTAGCTTTCTCTGCGATTTTCTTTCTCAACTAAAACAGAAAATGAAAATCATGGGTATTTCAACCTCACTGACTACTTCAAAAAATTTCCAAACCCTTGAATATGTTTCACTCACCTCAGTCTCTTCTCCTTTGAGCAACTGCTCTCGCATAATCTCGGTGTACGTCCTAGACCCAATGTCCGGTGTTTTTCCACCTGTAACCACCAATCAAAAGTCACGCGAAGCGCAACAATTAGTCATGAATTCCCTAACGATAATAAAAAATCTCTTCGTTATAGAAAAAAATGAAATTGAGTCCCTAATCATTCGATTTTAATTATTCAAATGCCCTTTAATTCGTCTTCCTGATGCTTGAGGCAGGCTACTGAATTGGCCCCCCCTCTCCCTCTCAAGCCATAAAAAATTCTACCAAAACGTATTAACAACAGTTGAAATAATTCCGAGACTTGAGTGGAAGATAAAGAGCTGCAGCAGTAGCCAGTAGGGCACATTATAAATACGTACGTGATGGGGTTTCTTATTGGTCGCACAGGGATCACATTATGTCCTGCTCACATCTCTTCCACGTATTTTATTCAAATGCCATCTAAAAATCAACTCATTTCTCGTTAATATTAATTTGTCTTTCACATCATTCATAAACCACTCATACTAGTAATTCTGTATTAAATATTGAAACAAAGAGAAATAAATGATGTTTATGCAAAGTATTGACACGAGACCCAGACATTTACAAAATTTCATCAATTAGAATCGAAAGTAATTAAAACGAACGGAAAATGTCTCGTCTCAGTTGCAATCAAACACTTGCATCGCGTGAATCTTTATTTTTTTTTTAACCTTGGACATAGGTATCCTGGGAAAGCGGATGATTCCAAATGTGCAGACCGTCACTAAGATTGGAAAACAAATTTCATACATTAGTATAAACTTTGAAAACTAAATATTTCGTCACAGACACACGCCCATTCGTTCCAAACGTCCATTCATCCCAAAAAAAAATGCAAGAATTTATCGTTATGAGAATTTTGATAACTGTTAGTTCTGTACATTCTTGCATTGATGATTGATCTTGTCTAATAGACTCACTTAAGACTAGATTAATGGATAGTGAATTAAGTTAGTTGGGAATCAATAACAAACCTTCGGCAAATGGATCAACTCGCTCGGGCGATATGATCATACGTCGACGTTTCTGACGATACTCGTCTTCTCGGTCTGCTATCGTTGGTCTACGTCTGTCTGCAAACGGATCGTATTCTTTTTCACTCTGAAATTACGGGGAAAAGGTCATTTAGGTCAGAGAGAATGCGAGATAATTCATCTATTTTTCATTGTTAAAACTAAAATTAATTCCAATTGAGTATCAATGATAAAGATATGGCTCTCGATTGAATGGAAGAGCAAAATCATTGAATAGTTCAATTTAATGGGATCAATTAAATAAAGTATGAAGCGTGGAGAAAAAATAAAAATGAAATGAAAAGTAACAAATGCTAGAAATGTAAATTTACCTGTGCAACATCGTTGAGGAGTGCTGCAGGGGCTGTGTACCCAGACCTCTGTTTGGTTGAGAATGTTGTTGGCTCATAGTCTTCGTCCTAGAATCATCGCAGTTCATCAATTAATCGTTCTCATTAAATGAAAATCGATTAAGGCGAGACTACTATAAGTTTATCGATTATATATGTCTAAAAACTAATAATTAGCGCAAAAAAACTAATTGTTTATTGTTCGATTACCCCGCAAACGTTTAAAATGTTAAAAACAGTCCAGGACCCCCAATTTTTGAGCTACAAAGGTATTTTTTTTTGAAAAATATATGCAATAACAATTGCGAATAAGTTTTTTGAAATTCAACTCCCACACAGCTAATTTCGTTATCATTTTAATAAAAAATTGCACGATTCATGCAAAATAGTCCGAAAAATACTTCTGAAAGAATCGAGAATAGATTTTGAATATTTCAAGGATAATTTTTCTGCCTATTTTACATGAATTGCGCAAATTTTTATATTAAACAATCGAAATTAGCTAGTGTAGGAGTCGAACTTCATAAAACTAATTCGTAATTGTTATTGCACACATTTTTTCAAAAATAAAAAAAAACCCTCTGTAGTTCAAAAATTGAGCTAACGAGCAATAAACAATTAATTAGTTTGCACTAATTATTCATTTTTAGACATACATAGGAGAGAGCGGGGTAAAATGGACACTTTCGATTTTTTATAGAAATATCCATAACTCAGAAAGAGATTTATGAATTAAGCTCAGTTGAGGTGCATCACGAGGGAGAATAATTCTACTTTCAACTGAAACATAAGATTATTCCATTTGATCAATTATTCAACACGTCACGAACATTTAAAAAACAGTAAAAATGTCCATTTACCCCACTCTCCCCTGATGGATTTTCAATGCATGAGAAATATCACTCCATATCCCATGACTTAAAACTCCCAGTCTCCCCTTAAAAAACAAATCCTCCAGAGCAATTACCTCAATCTCATCGTTGGCAGCAATAGACGTGACATATCCATCATATTTGTTGTTAGTCCCATCGTAAATGTCCTGATCATAGAACCCAGTCTTCCCGAGGCCCACCTGCTCCTTCTCAGTCGTCGCACTCTGGATCTCCTTCTTCTTCGACTGTATCTCCCTGATCTGGGCTTCAATATCTTGAAAAAAAAAGAAAAATCCTCGATAATCATTGCAAAATACGTGGCTGGGGCAGCCCAAGCGATGCAACTCTGCCCCAACATAACCTCAAACCTTCGAACATCCAGGAATCGTCACCACCGCGTAATCATCCCCGACAATTCTCCCCCGTAAATTATTTTCCCCAGAAATTGTCGAAGATTTTTATTGTCAAGAGCCTCGACAGACCGATTGAACGGGGAAATATGTGGAATTACCTTCGTGTGTTCGTGGAATGGAGTCCATGGTGCCCCTAGTCAAGCCCCAAGAGCCCCGACACTTCCTTATTGACCCTCAATTCGTATTGAATCACTAGCCCATGAACTCTTAACAATCCCAGCCCTATTTCCTCAACCGACTGTTCACTGCCCCCTTTACACCACTTTGATTAATTAATTAATTACGGTCCACTCCAAAATGCCTTCGGAGCGATTCCCTGCTAACGACTCGAGTGAAGTGAGCAATGAAGCGCGGATGACGTAATTCGGCGGTGAAATTCGAATCCAATTCAGTAGCGAAGCGGTGAACAGGTTCAAGTCGATTTAGACTATCGGTCAGTTTTTCATGATTATCTCGGAACCTAAGGAAGATAGCAATTTTTTTGTAATAACCTTTTTTATAGCTCTTAATTCGCTCTACGAAAAAGGTTATAATGAAAATTCCGGTATTTCTCTTAGATTCGGAGATATTCCTCGAAAACTCAGCGACGAGCTAAGTCGACAAACTGGTTTATCGCTTCGCTACGGAATTATTGGATGGAAATTTTCTGAACTATTTAACGCGAAGAAATCACTATTGAGGGGTGATGTTTTGAGAATTATTCATGTTTATTCAGAGTTTTATGACATTGCCTGAAAATTTTCTCGTTTTTATGTTCGTGGACCCTTTGGCATTTTAAAGAAAGGTTTCATTACTTTTTTTTGTTCCAGGGAATTACCTGAATAAAATGTTCACGTCCCTCATATTAAATTTATTCCGAGGAAAAGGGAATGGAAAGAGAAATTGAGGAAAAATATATTGCACGTCTGTTCAAATTCTCGTTTCCACATTTTCATAATTTTCTCTTTCTCTTCTGTAAAATCCACTCAAATGCAGTGTGAGGAGTGCAAAATTTAACGGGATTCAATGGATTAAATAAAATTAATAAAGGGACTAAAAAGAAAAAATTGAGAAAAATATTCCACTTATTCTGCTTTATTTCAAATTCACGTCAGTTCAATTGCCTAATGAATCCTCGTGTCAATAAATAAAAAAAACGACCCCACATAATCATGGATAACTGAATAATACTGAAGACTTAATGCATAGAATACACGATAGATAATGAAAATAATAATGTATTATATGAATCTCTTAATCCTAAACCGTTGAAGATTCTCGATAGGGGTTTATCTGTGTTATGTGGAAGATTTGGGTGGGTCTGCAGGTTCGGTTTTGATCTCGGGCTCCTCCAGGATGATCTCGAGGCAGTCGTGATGGTCCGGGTAGTCCTCGGAGCTCTTGGGCTTGCGAAATGACAGCTCGGGGTGCCTCTTCATGAAGCCAGTGTACCAGTCCAGTCCCGCCATGCCGTCCTCTGCGTTGAATTTGTGCTGGACGTTGCACTTCTCTGCGAGCTGGTACGCCAGCTTCCTCAGGTCCTTTGTTGTGAACTTCTCGGTGTTGGTTTTCTGGACCTGCTGAATGTACTCCACGAGGCATTTCTCCTGCTGCTCGGTGAATATCGCTTTGAATTTTCCCAAACCTGAAATTTTTTATTGGAATTTAAGGGGTAACGGAAGCCCCCGCTGAACTTTGGTTTGACGTGCATTTGGGGAGACTGTTATAGTTCTTTTTAGAAATCAGTAGCGAAGTGGTAAACCTATTTAAGTCGACTCATCTCCCAGTTGAGTTGTTGAGGAATATTTCCGAATCTAATGGACATAGCGAAATTTTCGTAATTACATTTGTTGTAGCTCTCAATCGACTCTATAAAAAAGGTTATCACGAAAATTTTGCTACCTCCCTTTGATTCCGAGATATTTGTTGAAAACTGGTTAATCTCTTTTTTTCAGTACAAAGGACAATTCTTTCCCTTTCTGATGAGCCTAAACTGAGCTCTATTGATAGGGGAGGGTGGGGTAAAACGGACCCTTTTCACTTTTTTTGAAATATTCATGACGTGTTGAATTATTAGTGAAATGGAATAATTTTATTTTTCAATTGAAAAACAATGATTCCTCTTTGTGATGAGCTTAGACTGAGCTCAATTGATAAATCTGTTTCCGAGTTATGAATATTTTTAAAAAAGTCGTGTCCATTTTACCCCACCCTCCCCTACTCCCTTCTGCCCCTTCGCTACTGAAATAGATGACAATTTTAAGGGATCTTTAGCGAAAAAAATGGGAATTACAGGGCGTTCTTCAACCCCAAACACCTCCCAACCAAATGGCCAAATTCAGCCGACCCAACTCTCCTCACAACCCCCCAAAACCCCAAAAAATCAATCACCAATCATCTCTACCTTTCTTAGCAGCTTCCTCCAGCGAGCACCCACTCTGATACTTCTTAACTCGATTCTGCAGAGTGGTACTGGGCACACTGAATAACTGTGCAGCCTTATTAATCCCCAATTTCTTCTCCACAACCATAGCAATGGCCTGTGCCATATCCGTCGAGCTCCAGCTCTGCCTATCAGTCTTCCTCTTGTAGTTCCTCATCTCAGCCCCAACCCCAACTGGAAAAATTTATCGGCCTCGAAATAACAAACACAAAACAACGACTTTTAACCTAAAAACGAGAGCTCGGTCTACTTTTCGGAGAAAAAAATTCCTCACTCCGTTCTACTTCAAACACAGCTGACTGCGCATGCACACGTTACCCCTCCCCCTCGCGCCGTCACTCCATTCCCTCAACAGGAATCATGCGCCTGACATTTTGCGACTCGACTCCGTTACGAGTTCTCCATCAGTCGCTTGGCCCCGTTGTGTTGCGTTTCAGTATTTTTCATTACCATTTTTTGTAAAGAACAGTTGAATAATCAAGATGGATACGACGAGTGAACGAGTGACTCTCTAACCGCAGTCCAACAAAATGTAGCCCCCAAAGTACTTCAATTGTTGTTTATTTTTTTTATTAGTTTTTTTACTGTGGACTAATGGAGACGGAAATTCAAGCCACGGGGTTTTATCCTTCGTATTGATCCCCACGATGATGCTCTCGGTGGTGGCAGCGTGTTTGTAAACTTTTGACCTCTCGATAGCCCTGGAAGGGGAGTATTTTCGGTTGTTTATTGGTTCGGGGATTTTAATGTGAATCATGGAGACTGTTGGGGATTACGAGTACAACACCAAGGATCTCATTGGACATGGGGCTTTTGCCGTTGTCTTCAAGGGGAGACACAGAAAAGTTTGTACCATTTTTTATTTTATTTGTTTTGAGGATTGATCACACCGACACGCACGAAAAAATTTAATAGAAAAACATGTCGAATTCGTTGGAAAATTTTATTGAATTTCTATTAAACTTTCTATTGGTTTTTGACTGATTCTGTTGACATGTTCAGTAGGAAAAGTCAACAGAATTCGATTTTTCTATGTAACTTATTGTTTTCGTATATTTTCTATAGAATTTGCGCGACTCAAATTTTCTAAGATTTATTCATTCTATTTTTCTTTTCTTCTCATCAAGAAAATCAAACGAAAAAACTGGGAAAATTTGAGCCGAGGAAATTCTACAGAAAATATCTCAATAGAATAAGTTATGTAGAGAAATTGGATTTTATTGACTTTTTTTACGGAATATTTTCTATTGAACATTTCGACAGAATCGGCCGAAAACTGATAGAACAGTTCAACAGATATTCAATAGATTTTTCTAACTAGTGATAACACCTGGACAAACGTGAATCAAGATTCTCGTAATTTTTTTTCCCCAAATTTATCACTTCATTCATCGTTTCAGAAAGCCAATTTCATCGTTGCCATCAAGAGCATCACGAAGAAGAGTCTGGCCAAATCCCAGAATTTACTTGGAAAGGAAATTAAAATTCTGAAGGTACTATTTAAACATTGAGTAATCATCCACACCCTCAATTTTTTTAAATTGAATTGTTTGTTAATTCAAATGTTGAATTATTTATTCAGGAATTAACAGAACTCCATCACGAGAATGTCGTCGCACTACTGGACTGCAAGGTGAGTCACAGAAACAATAAAAAAATTTCAAGATCAACGAGTTCATATTTGATGCGTAAAGAGTATTTTTACGTCGGGTAAAACCGAATAAAATTGTGCGAATAAAGATAAATAAAGTCATGAGAATTTTTTCTTCAACAGGAATCAAATCATAATGTCTTCCTGGTCATGGAGTACTGCAATGGAGGTGATCTGGCTGATTACCTTGGCGGTGAGTCCTCAATCTCTCCAGAATCCTCGAAACCGCTCAGCAAAAATTGAAAAATAAATTGTCTCATCAATTCCAGCTAAAGGTACCCTGTCAGAGGACACAATCCGGGTGTTCCTGAAGCAGCTGGCAGGAGCCATGAGGGCCCTCAACGACAAAGGAGTTGTTCACAGAGATCTGAAGCCCCAGAATATTCTGCTGAGCCACAATTGTGGAAAGGCATGTCCCCAGCCTCACCAAATCACCCTAAAAATAGGTAAAACACCTTTTCAGTATTTTCATTCTATAGGAAATATTGACTCTATGGGAACGTCTGGATTTTTCATGTTACCTTCACATTACCTTCCATTTTTATTTCTACTAGATTAGGCCGCCTACGTATTCTCTACCTTACGTGCCTCAGGAATTGGTAGAACCGAGATATAGATGCTTTCGATGAATTTCCACTGATATTAAAAGTTAATGTGATTGTGGTAGAGATTATGTTGAAGTCCATTAGGTTCTTCCAAAGTATATTCACTCCATAAGAATCATTGGTATTTGGATTATCCACTGAGATAAGAATCCATTGAGATAAGAAATTTTGAAGACAGAAAATTTACCGATCTCTCGAAGAACCAACGGGTTTTTTCGTTTTTTCAATTACCAAGGGAATGAGTATCAGGTATGCATTATCATTTTCAATTCAAACTCTAAATCATTCGTGATGAAGTGGCAATATTAAACTTCGGTCGAACAGGGATTTTATTTAATATGAAAAATCCAAATTATTCTCTAGGTAAAAACCAAAACAAAATTATCATGAATTGAGGCACGATTGTGAATTATTTGTTTTTAAAAATATTGTTGAAAATTTGCAATTTAGAATACTGAAATTTAATCATTTTTTCTATTTAGTTTAGTATTTATATATTATATTACATTATATTATATTATATTATATATTATAATGTCTAATATATAATATAATATTATATATAATATAGTATTTATATTTTATTTACTTAAATTTAATTTGATGAATAATCAATTTTATGTTATTTATTATATCAAAATTGGAGAAAAAACGATAAAATTTTTTTTATAAATATATTATATGATAGTATAATGCTAAAGAAAGAACGATTAGGCAGAATATATTGGCTTCAAAAAACATTACGTTAGATTTTTTCTTAAAGGAATTCTTAGAGTCTTCTAGTAGGTGACTTATCAATTTGAACATAAATTTCACAAAACCCCGTGCACAACGAAAAATGAGTTTATCCATTTCTGCCGAGGCTTGCGACTAATTGTCTTTAGCATCAGAAAACTTAGTTTTACATGTTCTGCCGTCAGCCGAAAAAATGACAGAATTTTCCTCGCCCATGAAAAAAAAAACGCCTAAAACGAGCCAAAAAATTTCAGCGGATTTCGGCTTCGCCAGATTCCTCCAGGACGGTGTAATGGCAGCGACCCTGTGTGGCTCCCCGATGTACATGGCGCCGGAGGTGATAATGTCAATCCAGTACGACGCAAAAGCGGACCTCTGGTCCCTAGGCACAATAGTATTCCAATGTCTAACAGGAAAAGCGCCTTTCCAAGCTCACACCCCTCAAGCCCTGAAGTTATTCTACGAGAAGAACGCAAATTTGAGTCCGAAGATTCCCCCAGGCACATCCCCAGAGTTGTCGCACCTGCTGATGGGTCTCCTGAGGCGAAACGCGAGGGACAGAATGTCATTCGAGGAGTTCTTCACCCATTCTTTCCTCCAAGGCCCCCGAGAGAGCCCGAGCCTGGTGCCAGTGGAGTTGCCAGCATCTCCGGAGACTGTTGAGCCCCAGATCGCAGGGACAGTGGCCCTGTCAGGCCCGGAGACCCACAGCCCCTGCTCCAGCCCCGAAGACGACTTTGTCCTCGTTCCAAGTGATTTAAGCAGCGATACAGATAATAATCCCAATCCCCAGGTGAAGTACACGAAGCAGACGAGTAGAGAGGCTGTCTCACCGCCGAGGCCCTGCTTCCTACCCATCTCTGAACCCATACCAGTGCCAAGCCAGCGAACCAGTGTGCAGTCGTCGTCGCCAGGGCGTGGGGCGAGCTCAGTGGTCCCCAGGTCGCAGCCCATCAGCATGAAGAGGAGTGTCGATTCACACCGGAATCCATCGGTGGATATCGGATCACTGAGTCCTCCAAGTGTCCAGTTTGTCATTGGAACTCCTCCTGGGAGACGGCTCAGCGAAACTCCACCACCTCCCAACACCTGGCAGGTCAGTCCTGTCGCCAGGCACTCGCAGCTGTCCTCGGGGGCTTCGCCACTGAGGAGGTCCTCGGTTAATAATAGCGCCAGCTCACCACTACTCACTGGCCCTCTTGCCGTGCTGGGGTCACCCACTGCTAGGGCTCTTCAGGATAATAATAATACGCTGAGGCACTCGCCCGTCATTCCCTTTGGAACGAGGGCTATCACACTTCCGGAGATATCAGGTCATTTTTTTTTTTTTTTGTATTTATTAAGGCTCGGGTGTACTATCTTTCGAACGTCATCTCGATGGGTTTTTTCATCCTTCGTCTGTTTTGTTATTCACCAGGGAAAATGACAGTTAATAGATAATTTGCCACAGCGAATCAGATATTTGTAATTTCCACATTTTCAACTCATTCTGAATCTCAATTAAAAATGCTCTTTGAAAAAGTTCAGAATTTTTTCCATTTTTTTCACTATTCTATCATATTTTTTGGGAATTTCTACATGATGTACCTCTCAATTGACAATTTTGGATTACGAAAGATTAAAAAAATCCAGATAACATTCGAAAGATAGTACACCGGGGTCTTAATCCCAAAGCTTTTCTGACTTTCCTTCGTAAAGCTCCTCATTAAGAATCAAATCCTCATAAAAAAATCCTGAAAAAAGCGTCAAATATTTTCAATTTTTTTTTAAATTCCTCAGAAGCTGGAAGTTTTCAGAGTTTCTTTCCGGAGCTAAACGCGGGTTCCTCGGACGACCGCCCCTTGACGTTCATCGCCCCAGAGCTCCCAGAGGAGACCCTCCTGGAGCGTGAGCACAACGAGATCCTCGCCAAGTTGAATTTCGTTGTTGCCCTCTGCGATTGTGTCTCGGAGGTGGCGAGAACCCGCGCTGGTCCCCTTGGCGCTCCACTGGGTGGACTGGAGCAGGCGAGCAATGCGGCCACTAAGAGAAGGGCAGAACAGGTGATACTGCTGGTTAGGGCCCTCCAGTGGTTGAGCTCTGGCCTGAGTCTAGCCACCCAGCAACTGAAGGCTGGGAGGCTGCAGCCAACAGCCAGTGTCAAAGAGGTCGTTAGCACCATGAATGATAAATTTAGATCCTGTCTCGCCGAGTGCAAACAACTCAACAGCGCCGGATTGTTGAGACAAACTGGCGCCACTGCTGATAAAATACTCTACAATCATGCGATACAAATGGTAATAATTAACGTCTACTCAATTTGAAGGAATTTGAGGGGCGACTACTGTGAGTTTTTAAAGTCGTGGGCTATTTTAATGCCATTCTTCGTGCATTGATGATCGATTATATATGTAGAAAAATGAATGATTAGTGGAAAAAAATTAATTCCCATTTAAAAAAAATGTATATATTATTATGTTATTATATTATTTATATATATAAATTATATAATAATATAAAGAATAAAATAATATTATATATATTATTATATTCTATTAATTTATTTTATTGTTTTCTTTCCAATTTGTCTTTGCGGTTAGATTACACTAAATTTATTGGATTCTATTCTCATTGTAGTATACAAATTGTGGGAACAGTTTTTCTCATTTTCAAATGAAGAGATTTATGTTAAATAATATCAGTATAATATAATAATTCCTCTCGATAAAATCAGATCATGAAAATGAAATTTTTCGTTTTCATGATCTGATTTCATTGAGAGGAAATGAGGAAAATGCGGGGAGAGATGATCAGCAAGAAAATAAAAATAACGATTCATTCTGTTATAAAATTCATTTCAGTGTCAATCAGCAGCCCTAGACGAGCTATTTGGCAATCCAGCTGAATGTTTCCAGCGTTATCACACCGCCCAGATTCTCCTGCACTCATTATCGCAGCACGTCAGCCACAGTCAAGACAGGGCTTTGCTCATAAAATGTAAGACATCATCGAGACATTATTTCCTTGATAACAAAAATTACTCATCACTTGGTAATTATTAATGATTTTGTCACAGATAAATCGGCAGTGGAGAAACGACTGTACGTCCTCCAACAGCAGGGATACATATACGCAACAGATCCCACGTAACGCTTGTAAAAACGAGAGTAAACCCGTAGGATCAAATAATCGATCCACTGTTTAACTGTATCCAAACCATAAATAAGTGAATGGGCGATGCAATAAGAAGGATCAACGAGCAAACAAGCAAAAGTATATCAGGGGAGAGTGATGAGAGATGAGTGATGGTTATCCTTCGATTTATTTACATGAAAAAAAAACAAATGATCTATATAAATAATGTAATGTAACCGTGATTTATCAATCTTTATTTCATATAAAGTAATAAACATGTGTATACTATGAATATTGGCTCGTAAAATTGTGCTAAAAAATATCTAGCAGAAACTCTCAACCATTAGTATTTTTTGAAGTCGGAATGTGTGAAGTGAATCAAAATTGAGAAGCATTTTCAAGGCACTTTGATTATTCAGTTCTTCTTATCCTCGATGGCTGGTGTCTCTTTATTGTCGCGATAGATGACGTAGTTCAGCGCAGTTGCGAAGGTGGTCCAGGCGATGTAGGGGAGGACGAGGTAACCGGCGACTGGATTCACCTGGTGAAATGCCACTGCCAGGGCCACGGTCGACCCCCAGAGGACCACAATCTCGCAGAGGGCCTAGGAGAAATATCGAAGTGACTAATTTTGGAGGGATTTTTGGGGAACGAACGAGAGCTGGAAAGAGCGTCGTCTTATCACATTCACATGCCTTAATGACAAATCAGTTGGCCAGTTTTCAGCGAATATCTCGGAGTCTAAGCCAGATAGCAACATTTTTGTTTGAACCTTTTTTGCAGCTCTCGGTTCGCTCTACAAAAAAGGTTATGGTGATCATTTCGCTATCTCGCTTAGATTCGGAAATATTTTCCGAAAACTCAACTGGGAGATGGGTCGACTTGAAATCAGAGATGGCCATATTCATCAATTATAATTGCCGTTAAATTATGAAGTTGTCTATTGTTGAGATGAATTTCAAGCAAAATTTAAATATTAAATTAATTATCGATTTGTCAATTCAAATTTTGAATCATTTTATTACTCAATAATTTAGGTTATTGGATTGTTTGATATTAAATTGATTAGATTGGATTGATAGATTATTTGGATAATCGAAAATCAACACTTAAAATTTAGGATTAACTTGTTAATGAAAAATTTACATTTCAATATTACCATTAATTGAAAAATTTAGTTATTAAATTTTATAATATTTTAAATTTCGATAAGTATAATTGAACTTTGTTCAATATGAGTGGTCGTCCCTCACTGGAATCATTCACTTACGATTTTGATGTTGTGGCATCCGAAGAAAATGGGTGTCCACGCCCAGTTGAGGGCAAGATTAGCCCCGTAAATGGACAACGGGAGGGCTGCGCCCTCGAAACCACCTCCATCACGGTAAACGAGGTACGAGGCGTACCCTACAGAGCAGTAGATCGAAGTCCAGGCGGGTCCAAAGGCCCACTTGGGAGGTGTCCACGATGGTTTCTTCAGGGACTACCCCATAAAAATAAAATAAACAACAATTCAGTAGCGAAGTGGCCAAACTGTTCAAGTCAATTTGGTCTTCAGTTGAGTTTTCCCGAAATATTTCCAAATTTAAGCGAGATAGCGAAATTTTCATAATAACCTTTTTTGTAGAGGGAATTGAGAGCTACTAAAAAGGTCATGAGAAAAATTTTGCTATCTCCCTTAGATTCCGAGATATTCATTGAAAACTGGCCAATACCCAAAATCGATTTAAATCGTTTGAAGACTCGAGCTCAGTTTGATCAATTGAGCTCAGTTTAGGCTCGTTACAAAGGGGAAGAATTGTTCTTTGCATTGAAAAAACAATTATTAAATTTTATCAACATTTCAACATTTGTCCGTTTTGCCCCAGCCTCCCCTATCAACATTTTTTATTACCATTGTTATTCCTGAGTTATTAACATCGATTACTGCGCTCATTTAGTAAAAAAATCGACAACTTTCAGTCAAAAAATTTGTTCAAAAATTTCTCTCAAATTGGTGGCCCTGAGGTAAATTAAACCCCTTAAGGAGGTTCAGTGTCCCCACCGAAATACTTTAGCCTCCTCACCTCATACCAGGGGTTGATATTTCTCCTCGTGATGACAGCCCCCGCCCACCCCCCAATATTCGGGTGAATGACCCCGGCAAGCGCTGGCCAGTGAACACTAATCGTCATTGTGCCCCAACGAATTGTTATCCCCTCGAACCTTCGCTTAAAACGCACTTGACCAGCTACTCCGAAAAATCCGGCCTTATCATCCAGCGCAGTGATGATGTAACGAGCTATAACTGTATTTTCGTAAAGGCACTGTTGCATGGATTTTCCGAGTCCGAGTATTTGTTGTGCACTGACCTTGCTGACCGACGGGGGAAACCGAAATTCTCGGAAATCAGGTTCAAAACACACAATACCTCCCCTGATTGTTTACATCACTCAGGACTGGGGGGAGGGGGACTCAAGGTCAGGGCTGAGCTCGAAGTGCCAAAAAAGGAGCGCCAGGGAGGGGGCATTTGAGGTTAGTTCAGGGAGAATTGAGAGTAATTTCTCCCCCCTAAAGTCTTCCTCTCATTTTATTCATCAAATTATGGAATTAGGGGACGTTGGGGTAAAATGGACACTTTTGACTTTTTCAAAAATATTAGTGACGGGTCGAAATGTTGATGAATTTTAATCTTTTTTTTTTTTAATACAAAGAACAATTCTTTCCCTTTGTGATGAGCCTAAGCTGAGCTCAATTGATCAATTTGTTTCTGAGTTATGAATAATTTAAAAACAGTCTAGTGTCCGTTTTACCCCACCCTCCCCTAACATCAACAAATTAATAACCTCACCCTCCCCTAAAATAGCCTACGTAATTTACAACTTCCTCAAAAACATTGACAAACACATTTCTCCTAATTTATAATCTCCATAACGGCCGCAAGACATTTCAGTCAGTGCCATAAAAATAGAAGAAGAATTGAGAGGGCTCGGGGGGTGACACGTCGAGCTAATGACACATGGGGAACACGAGGAGATGCTGGCGAGTGGGAGCTACTCTGAGGACTCCAGGGAGGACAAGAGTGCCATCAGGTGCATCTTCTTCTCCGAGTTTCATCACATAGCTGGGCCCAAAATCACCTGTCAGGTTCGTTTGGTTCGAAGGCGAGCTACTGACGAATTTTCAATATTCTCTCTTGACAGGTGCCTGACAACTATGTTTCCAAAGACATTTTCGATAATGTCTCGGTTTACATTATCCCGAAGGCTCAACTGCAGAGGAGCACAATCACCGTGTGAGTGATTGTAATTTTTTAAATTAATATTTCACCATTTCCTTAGAGTAGCTCTACCCTTACGGTAAACTCAAAGGTTATTGAAAACTGAAAAAAATTGCAGACAACTCAATCTCTAATTTTTTTCTCAATGACACTGCCTTGGTCGAATGCGTTTTTGACTGGAAATTCTTTTGCTGCAGATTTTGTTGACTGAATTTTTGCGACTGTTGCAATTTTTTCGGAAACAAAATTCAATCAAAAATCTCCAACAAAAAATTCCCATTAAAATTGAGTTTTGTTGTTTTGATGTTGTAAATATAATCATTGAATTCAAATGTGGGAATGTGAGTGCACGAATTGGTATGTCAAGTACCAATACGAATTTTTGAAATGCTTATGTCCCAAAAACTAATTCAGTACTGAAGTAGTAAAAGAAGATGAGTCAATTTTGACCATTGACCAGTTTTCAATGAATATCTCGGAATCTAAGGGAGATAGCAAAATTTTCGTTATAACCTTTTCTGTGGAGCCGATTGAGTGCTACAAAAAACATGATGACGAAAATTTCGCTATCTCCCTTAGATTCTGAGATATTCCACCAAAACTCAACTGGGCGATGAGTCGACTTAAACCGTTACCCTTCACTGCTGAATTCCCAGGGAATGTTTTCCCCATTTGCCCCGTATTCCTAAAAATGGTGCGGAAAATATGTCAAATATCAGCTCCAGAGGAGTCGTAATCTCCCCATTACCTAAGACCGAATTTCTTCACGCAGGACTCTGAGAGATTGTAAAATCCTGGGCTTTCCAGTGAAAATAGACGACAAAAAATACGCAAGAAACGCATTCTACTTCAACCTCTGCTTCGTGTGCGACGCAGAAGCGAGGACCGTTCACTACGAGCCAGTCGTCAAAAAAATGTCTGATTTTCTGGTAAATAAATTCCCTCAGCACGTGCCAGCCACCGACCCCCGTTAATTCACCGACCCATTCCACGTTTATATTGTCATCAGATGGCATTAGAAGTCGAGAATTGTTTTCTCTCCTCAGTCTCAGAGGACAAATGCCGCCTCTCCGAGATGCTCCGACAGGTGATGAACGACCTGAATACCCACAAGATGTGCATATTAACCGAGGGAACGATGACAACTCACTTGAAGGTCGTGAGACTGGCGGCCGAGCCCAAGCCAGTGCTCGATCACCAAGTGCCAATCTTCCTGGAGGGCAAGGAGGCGTACTGCAGTGACCAGTGGGATCTGACGACCCAACAGGTCCTCCCCTACATCGACGGCTTCAACCACGTCGCCAGGATCGCAGCCGAGGCGGACGTCGAGAACAACTTGGTCAAGAGTTGTGTTCAAAATTTAGTGTATTACGGTGTCGTCACTCTTATCCCCATTTTCCAATACAGCAATGTTTACGCGACGACTCCTAAACTGAAGGAACTCGCTGAAGACTACGGGCTGCAGCAGAGGTCCATCGCTTATGCCTCGAAATCACGTGAGAATTCATTTTTTTATGGAAATCGAAACCAAACGTTGTTGAATTTTTTTATTCTCTACCTTACGTGCCTCGGGAATTGGTAGAACCGAGATATAGATGTTTTCGATGGATTTCCAGTAATATTAAGAGTTAATGATTGTGGTAGAGATTATGTTGAAGTCCACTAGGTTCTTCCAAAGTATATTCACTCCATAAGAATCATTGGTATTTGGATTATCCACGTTCACACACGAATCGAGGGAAAAACACAATTGCGATTTTGAGATGAGAAATTTTGAAGACTGAAAATTTACCAATCTCTCGAAGAACGAACGGGTTTTCTCGTTTTTCCAATTACCAAGGGAATGAGTATCAGGTATACATTATCATTTTCAATTCAAATTCTAAATCATTTGTGATGAAGTGGCAATATTAAGCTTCGGTCGAACAGGGATTTTATTTATTATGAAAAATCCAAATTATTCTCTGTAGGTGAAAAACCAAAACAAAATCATCATGAATTGAGGCACGATTCTAAGATTAATTTGATAATTTGTTAATTTGAAGATTAATTGAATAATTAATTGAATAATTTTTTTATTCTCTATCGTACGTGCCTCAGGAATTGTTAGAACCGAGATATAGATGTTTTCGATGAATTTCCAGTAATATTAAAAGTTAATGATTGTGGTAGAGATTATGTTGAAGTCCACTAGGTTCTTCCAAAGTATATTCACTCCATAAGAATCATTGGTATTTGGATTATCCACGTTCACACACGAATCGAGGGAAAAACACAATTGCGATTTTGAGATGAGAAATTTTGAAGACTGAAAATTTACCAATCTCTCGAAGAACGAACGGGTTTTCTCGTTTTTCCAATTACCAAGGGAATGAGTATCAGGTATACATTATCATTTCCAATTTAAATTCGAAATCATTTGTGATGAAGTGGCAATATTAAGCTTCGTCGAACAGGCATTTTATTTATTATGAAAAATCCAAATTATTCTCTGTAGGTGAAAAACCAAAACAAAATCATCATGAATTGAGGCACCATTATGAATTATTTGTTTTTAAAAAGTGTTGAAAATTTGCAATTTAGAATACTGAAATTTAATTCTTTTTTATATTTAGCTTAGTATGTATATATCAGATTATATTATATTATATGATATATAACATAATATTTATACTATATATATTGTAGTATTTACTAGCATCATCAGTATCATCAACATCATCAACCAAATGAGCATGATCATCATGCATGCGATTTCTCTTTCAGAATATTCAGGAATAAGTGTGACATCTCCTTTTTATATGAGAGATAGCTCCTCTAAGATTAATTTGATAATTTGTTAATTTGAAGATTAATTGAATAATTAATTGCATAATTTTTTAATTTTTTAATTTTTTAATGATTGTGGTAGAGATTGTGTTGAAGTCCACTAGGTTCTTCCAAAGTATATTCACTCCATAAGAATCATTGGTATTTGGATTATCCACGTTCACACACGAATCGAGGGAAAAACACAATTGCGATTTTGAGATGAGAAATTTTGAAGACTGAAAATTTACCAATCTCTCGAAGAACGAACGGGTTTTCTCGTTTTTCCAATTACCAAGGGAATGAGTATCAGGTATACATTATCATTTCCAATTTAAATTCGAAATCATTTGTGATGAAGTGGCAATATTAAGCTTCGTCGAACAGGCATTTTATTTATTATGAAAAATCCAAATTATTCTCTGTAGGTGAAAAACCAAAACAAAATCATCATGAATTGAGGCACGATTCTAAGATTAATTTGATAATTTGTTAATTTGAAGATTAATTGAATAATTAATTGAATAATTTTTTTATTCTCTATCGTACGTGCCTCAGGAATTGTTAGAACCGAGATATAGATGTTTTCGATGAATTTCCAGTAATATTAAGAGTTAATGATTGTGGTAGAGATTATGTTGAAGTCCACTAGGTTCTTCCAAAGTATATTCACTCCATAAGAATCATTGGTATTTGGATTATCCACGTTCACACACGAATCGAGGGAAAAACACAATTGCGATTTTGAGATAAGAAATTTTGAAGACTGAAAATTTACCAATCTCTCGAAGAACGAACGGGTTTTCTCGTTTTTTCAATTACCAAGGGAATGAGTATCAGGTATACATTATCATTTTCAATTCAAATTCTAAATCATTTGTGATGAAGTGGCAATATTAAGCTTCGGCCGAACAGGGATTTTATTTATTATGAAAAATCCAAATTATTCTCTGTAGGTGAAAAACCAAAACAAAATCATCATGAATTGAGGCACCATTATGAATTATTTGTTTTTAAAAAGTGTTGAAAATTTGCAATTTAGAATACTGAAATTTAATTCTTTTTTATATTTAGCTTAGTATGTATATATCAGATTATATTATATTATATGATATATAACATAATATTTATACTATATATATTGTAGTATTTACTAGCATCATCAGTATCATCAACATCATCAACCAAATGAGCATGATCATCATGCATGCGATTTCTCTTTCAGAATATTCAGGAATAAGTGTGACATCTCCTTTTTATATGAGAGATAGCTCCTCTAAGATTAATTTGATAATTTGTTAATTTGAAGATTAATTGAATAATTAATTGCATAATTTTTTAATTTTTTAATTTTTTAATGATTGTGGTAGAGATTGTGTTGAAGTCCACTAGGTTCTTCCAAAGTATATTCACTCCATAAGAATCATTGGTATTTGGATTATCCACGTTCACACACGAATCGAGGGAAAAACACAATTGCGATTTTGAGATGAGAAATTTTGAAGACTGAAAATTTACCAATCTCTCGAAGAACGAACGGGTTTTCTCGTTTTTCCAATTACCAAGGGAATGAGTATCAGGTATACATTATCATTTTCAATTCAAATTCTAAATCATTTGTGATGAAGTGGCAATATTAAGCTTCGGCGAACAGGCATTTTATTTATTATGAAAAATCCAAATTATTCTCTGTAGGTAAAAAACCCAAACAAAATCATGAATTGAGGCACGATTGTGAATTATTTGTTTTTAAAAAGTGTTGAAAATTTGCAATTTAGAATACTGAAATTTAATTCTTTTTTATATTTAGTTTAGTATGTATATGTTAAATTATATTATATTATATGATATATAACATAATATTTATACTATATATATTATAGTATTTACCAGCATCATCAGTATCATCAACATCATCAACCAAATGAGCATCATCATCATGCATGCGATTTCTCTTTCAGAACATTCAGGAATAAGTGTGACATCTCCTTTTTATATGAGAGATAGCTCCTCTAAGATTAATTTGATAATTTGTCAATTTGAAGATTAATTGAATAATTTTCAGCACGACAGCCAGCTTATTTGAGAGATATCTATCGAATGTACGCGAGTATGACCCACGGAACAAGCATGAGGGACCTGTGTCAACGTCTAAATCCCCAGAATTTGAGAATCAACGAGAGACGACTAGTTCAATTTGGATTGATCGAGGCCCTTATTCGCCGAGTGTACAGGGTAATTACCAGTCCATTCTGGCCAGAAAGAAAACACCCCCAATTCTAAACAAATAAAATAATTCCAGTACCCCATCTACATAAAAGGCACCTGTGGAGAAATGGAGGAGGAAGACGACTGCCGATCGGATTCAATCTACAAATACTTCACGGGTTCCTACAGTCTCGACGAAATTTGCTGCACAACTGGACAGTCAGCAGCCCAGATTGAGGAGACAGTGGAGAAGGACCCCAACGTCGTCATGTTGTGGAAATAATTTACTCCCAAAGCCTAAGAAACCATTCGAAAAGTACAATTTTCTCCGAAAAAAATTCAGTCAAAAAAATCTCCAACAAAAAATTTCCATTAAAATACTTTTGTTGCTTTGACGTTGTAAATACAATCATTGAATTCAAATCTGGGAATGTGAGTGCATTGAAATTCGGCCAGATTGAGGAGACAGTGGAGAAGGACCCCAACGTCGTCATGTTGTGGAAATAATTTACTCCCAAAGCCTAAGAAACCATTCGAAAAGTACAATTTTCTCCGAAAAAAATTCAGTCAAAAAAATCTCCAACAAAAAATTTCCATTAAAATACTTTTGTTGCTTTGACGTTGTAAATACAATCATTGAATTCAAATCTGGGAATGTGAGTGCATTGAAATTCGGCCAGATTGAGGAGACAGTGGAGAAGGACCCCAACGTCGTCATGTTGTGGAAATAATTTACTCCCAAAGCCTAAGAAACCATTCGAAAAGTACAATTTTCTCCGAAAAAAATTCAGTCAAAAAAATCTCCAACAAAAAATTTCCATTAAAATACTTTTGTTGCTTTGACGTTGTAAATACAATCATTGAATTCAAATCTGGGAATGTGAGTGCATTGAAATTCGGCCAGATTGAGGAGACAGTGGAGAAGGACCCCAACGTCGTCATGTTGTGGAAATAATTTACTCCCAAAGCCTAAGAAACCATTCGAAAAGTACAATTTTCTCCGAAAAAAATTCAGTCAAAAAATTCTCCAACAAAAAATTTCCATTAAAATACTTTTGTTGCTTTGACGTTGTAAATACAATCATTGAATTCAAATCTGGGAATGTGAGTGCATTGAAATTCGGCCAGATTGAGGAGACAGTGGAGATAATTTATTCCCAAAGCCTGAGGGCCCCTTGAAAAGTACAATTTTCTCATCAAATAAAATTTTCACGCAACCAAGACTTTCCAATTCACTTGACTTTATCGATCATAGCTTTGACCTCATTGATGTACACCTCCGGGACGTTATTAGCACTCATCTCCTTGCACTTCTTCTCCATAGCTTCCCTCAGTCTCTTCTTCCTCATCTCCATCTCCGCCCGGATGGCCATTCCCTCCTCGACCATTTTCCTCCTCATCTCTCTTTTCCCCCTCTCCTTCTCGTTGACCTGCTGAAGGATAATTGTCCGATGATTGAGCGCCTCCTTCCGCCTCTCCTCCCTCTCCCCCTGCTCCCTGCAGATCGCCTCCTTCTGGTACTGCAGGATCTTCTGGAATTCCCTCCTCTCCCTCTCGATCTCCATCGCCTGCAGCATCTTCCTGTACTTGATCTGGTCCTCTCGGGCCATCGCCAACGCCTTTCGAGTCTCCAATCTCTTCAGCGCTGCCTCTTTCTCCTTTCGTCGCCACTCGCGCTCCACCTCCTCCTGAACCCTCGCTGCATTCAACTCGTCGATTTGCGACTGTAATTCGGTAGCTTGTTGTGTCTGCGCTGCCATTCTAGATCTCTCTCGGTCCTTGCGCGCCTTTGCCAGCCGCTGCTCTTCGGCCTGCGCTGCCTCGCGCTCCGCCTTCTTCTTCTGGTACTCACGAATTCTAAATAATTGCAATTGTACTATTTATACGGCTGATTCTGATTATTCGGGGATAAAAATTTCAGGGGAGAAGCGAATTTCATTTACACTGAAATTATATATTATATAATATATAATAATAATAATAATAACAATTATTATTATTATATATTTTATAATTATATATAATTATATAATTATTATGTGATTATTATATAATTATAATATATAATTATATAATAATATAATAACCTCAATAATATAAATATTATATAATACTCCCAAAGCCTAAGAAAACCATTCGAAAAGTAAAATTTTCTCCGAAAAAAATTCAGTCAAAAAAATCTCCAACAAAAAATTTCCATTAAAATAGTTTTGTTGCTTTGACAATAATGTTGCACTGAAATTATATATTATATAATATATAATAATAATAATAATAATTATCATTATATATTTTATAATTATATATAATTATATAATTATTATGTGATTATTATATAATATATAATTATATAATAATATAATAACCTCAATAATATAAATATTATATATTATATATTTTATGTATCGAATTGGCCTGATTTATATATTGTGATGAGTGAATACCTATTTAAATTCAATCTAAGTTTAAAACGCGCCTCAACCTGATAGCGGACGTGACGTATTATTCCAATCTCTCAAACTCGTTTCTTCCTTATCCTATCTAATAAGAGTAAACGTCGTATTGTATATATGGAAAAGTTAATCCACTCATTAAATAATTAATTTGATAAATCACGACTCAAGATTATTCTCATCACCCTCTCACATATTTTACGTATGTAAAAGTTATATAAAATATGTATGAGACATATATGAAGAAAAATAAAAAATATATAAATATATAAATTTATGAGCTAAAAAAATTGAATTGAATTTTTCCGCACAACCGATGTTAACTAGTTATTAACGAGCGGAGGACTACATAGCTGTAAAACAAAGAAAAACATTATAAAATAAATATTATTAAAAATATAATATAAATGTTTCCACGGGGCAGTCTAACAATTGCATCAGTCAAATGAAACCGATCTGTATCCCGATAAGAAAAGCTGAATAAAATATTTCATCACCTGAGATCCAATATCCTTTGTTCCTCCCTCTCCATCTGCTTGTACCTCATGAGTTTCTCATTTTCGCTGATCAGTTGTTTTCGAACTCTCGCCGCCTCCTCCTCCTTCCTCCTCGCCTTGGCAATCTCCTCGTCCTGCCAGGCGATATTGCTCAGGTTTATGAGCTTTCCCTCCTCCTGCTTCCTCTCGAACTCGATGATCTTCTGCTCCTCATTCTCCAAAATCTGATTGCGAAGTAGTCGAGCGTATTTTCTCCTCCTGGCCATCTCCAGCTCGTCCCTCCTGGCCTCTTCCTCCAACTTCTGCTTGCGCTCTTTCTCCATCATCTGGTTGAGCCGCTTCTCCTCCTCGTTCAACTCCCTCTCGATTATCTTCTTCTCCGACACCTGGAGGTCCCGGATCGCTCGGCACTTGGTCTCGAGGATTAGCCTGTTGCACATCTGGATCTCCTCTTCCTGCTCCAGTTTCAAGTCGTAGGCTCGTTCCAGCAAATGCATTGTTTTTCGTCTCGCCTCGGCCTCGAGGTCGTCCAGCTTCAGGGGCTTGTCCCGGCCCTTCGCCAGGTCTAGCCGCCTTATCTCCTCCTTCCTGGCCATGGATTCAGCCAGCAGACGCGCCCTCTCGTTCTCCACCTCCAGCAGCGCTGCCTCCTTCTCCTCTTTCGTTTGCAAACCGTCGAGGGCACGGGTGCGAAAATAATCATACTCTGATTTTGTTATTATCTTCGCGGATTTCGGAAGGTTCTGGGGAATTTTTTCACACGGAATTCGATGTTGTCGATTACTCTGGAATAAGCAAATTATTGGGAACCGGAGAATGAGAAAATAAGGGGTTTTTGAGAAGTACTTGTTTACTTGGATCAAGAAATTCGGGGCTTGACAATTACCAAGCGCACAGTATCTCACGATGAGAAAATAGTATATTTCGTTACGAGTGTGGAAAAGTGTTTTTTGGCGAGTGGGAGATTTATAGATAGAATTGACTTGAGCAGTTTCACCACTTTGCCACTGAATTGCACATTGACTTACATCTTTAACATTGAAGCAACTCTTATTTGAGGGTGCGGAATTAGCCCTGGCGGTGCTTCCCCTCCCGCCGTTAGAAATCCTCGACCCGCTGCTGACCCTCGTGGCCCTAGCCCCATTTTTCTCAACAGTCCTCACTGGATTTTTCGCCATCCCCAAAAAAAAAAAATCCAAAAAACGGAGAACAGAGGCTAGATGTCAGCCACAAGTCGCACTGGCATTCAGACTGTTTGTTCAATACGAATTGAGCAACGAGATCCCTCGCAGATAAAGAACTGGAATTGTAAATCGATTGCTGTACTCTTTAGCGCAGATCGAAGAGGGGTCACGACACTCTTGCTGACCCCAACGGTCGACTATTACCTACCCCAGGTCTGATAATACCCCGTAGTCATTAATAATAATATGGAGAGAAGGAAAGAAATAGAGCGTTAGAATATTCAATTTAACTTTTTCATTCCCCGTACCCACGCATTCAGTGAAATAGTAATAGTAATGGTAGCATATGAAAAAGTTTCACGACTCGAAGAGCTTTTTTCCCTCGGAATATTCCTTCCGCGTTCGCCTGAAAAATATAACCGCGAAATTATCGAAAAATAAAAACATTTCAAATACCAGGCATCAGGTGAATTTAGAATGACAGCGTTTGTTAACCCTAGTCTGGTCACCGAACGCGCCCCTGCGCCTTAGTCCGCTCCGCGGGGATTCCCCCCGCGTTATTTAGGCTTCAGCGTTGCCGAATTCACTCTACACTACCCGAGCGCGTTTAGCGAGTTTCCGGCAACGTCGCGCCGCGCGCATTTCGGTTGACCGCTCAAGGACGGGGTCCTTATACGCATATGGACCCGAAAAAACGCATGATTCTGTTCAAAACTGGATAACTCCAAAACTGTGACAGATAATCCAATTCCGCCAACGCCATTCGAAAGCTGGATAGTGTAGCTTCAATTTTTGATGCGTTTTATAATGTTTCATGCATCCTAATTTATCGAATCTCAGTGATATTCAGCGCACGTCAGGTTTCGTAACGGAAAGGGCCCCGCACGCGAGGGGTTGAGACGGGAAAAAATAATTCATCTGTTCGAAATAATTTGCCTTCTTTAGGAATTTTGGGCGAATAAGTTCTCCTAAAAACTACTGTAATTTTTAGACACTTCAGTGGACAAAGTCAATTTTTTTTTCTTTTTTCGGGAAGCCAGTCAATTAAAGAAAAGACGCGCGGGGCGGGTTTCCTTCATAGGGTGACCAATTAGGGTTGAAATAGGGACGACAGACCCGAATTTAGATAAAACAAAAGCAAAACTGGCTCTAAAAGGCATGTTCAGATGGCGACAAGAAGGGAACTGGAACGCTAGACAATTGAATTGAACTTTTTTACTCCTCTTACTCACGCATTCAGTGAAATACTAATAGTACTGATAGTTTGCAAAAAACTTTCACGACTCGGAGACCTATTTTTCCCCCGGCGTCTGTTTCCTTCCGCGTTCGCCTAGAAAAAATGAGCGACAAGTCATCGAGAAAAAAAATTGCAATAACAGTCATCAGGTGAATCTGGAATGACAGCGATTTAATAAAGAACGAATGGGAGGGGAATTGAGTGACTGATATTGAAGCTCTCCTCTTCATGAAGAATGTATAAACTCCGGAGAGAGCAGCCGAGGGCTGAGGGAGAGGGATTGTCTCCCGCAAGCTTTGCTTCCCCCTCGTATTTTTTCACCCCCGCGTGATGATACCCCCGAGAAAGGGGGGAAAAATCGTACGAGAAAACTATTGTACGCTGCACTCGTCGCAGGTGAGTAACGAACATATGGTTTCATTGGGAGTTGTAATTTGCACGAACGAGGGGTAGATACGTGGGGATGAATTAACCGCCCCGCACACTTTCTCACATTATCATTTTGCCGGGCAAATTGTACACAATTATCCCGGACGGTAGGTGTTTCATGCTGGTTTATCTTTCTTCATTACCTCGGGGTATGTGACGTTGACAAAATGAGGAACCCATGTTTACGACTATTCTTATCAATCTGTGCTGTTAGAAATTGGTGTCTTGACAGTAAACGGGCGAGATTACAACACATTTTGTCATTTAGACAGAAAAATGCGGGAGAGACGTTGTAATAAGTCATTTTGTTCAGTGAAATCAGTGAATTTAAGCGTCAATAAAACGAATCAAACGGACAGTTCGGGAGTGAAGTGGTCAAACCGTTCAAGTCAGCTCCATTCTAGCGTCAGTTTTATGGGCGAAACAATCCTATAGGATTTCCTGTAGACAGTTCTATAGGATTAAAAAAAATAAATGAAAATTCTATGGGAAAAAAAATTCTGGTTCTAATATTCTGACAAATTCTATAGGAAATGTTCGAATTCTCCATAGGATTTCCTATAGGATTCTATAGGATTCCGTAGGATTTTATGGGATCCTATAAAATTTCCTGTAGGCAATCCTATAGGATTCCATAGAATCCTATGGGAATACGAATTCCTATAGGAAATCCTATGGAGAAATCGAACATTTCCTATAGCATTTTTCCTATAGGATTTCCTACAGAATTATCTATAGAATTTCCTATCGCATTTTTCCTATAGGATTTCCTACAGAATTATCTATAGAATTTCCTATAGGATTGTCTATAGGAAATTCTATAGGAAATGTTCGAATTTTCCGTAGAATTTCTATAGGATAGGGCTTCCTATAGGGTAGGGATTTCTATAGGAAATCCTAGAGGGAAAACCCTATAGAAAGTCCTATAGGAAAAACCCTATAGGGGAAATTCTATAGGGAAAACCCTATAGGGGAAATCCTCTGGGGAAAACCCTACAGAAAGTCCTATAGGATTTCCCATATAGGAATGGTCAATAGAATTTTCTGGAGGATTTCCTACAGAAAATCCTATAGAACTTTCAATAGGGCTTTCCCTAGAGGATTTCCTACATGAAATCCCCTAGAAAATCCTATTCACTACTGACCAGTTTTCAACGAATATCTCGGAATCTAAGGGAGATATCAGAATTTTCCTTATAACCTTTTTCGCAGCTCTCAATTCGCTCTACAAAAAAAGTCATTACAAAAATTTCGCTATCTCCCTTAGATTCCGAGATATTCCTCAAAAACCCAACCGAGAGATAGTCCACTTGAACCGTTTTCCCACTTCGCTACTGAATTTCTGGGACGAAGAAAATCCTGGGAGGACGAGATTGAAAATAAATATTCCCCCAATAAATGATATGTCCATCAATGCTGTACTCTCCGCAACGTCCGTCAGCGTTACGCATCGTAAAAAGTTTACGCTCTGTTTTATAGCGTTTGTCGAGAGCTTTGACCACCACGTGTCCATTGAAAACACATTACAACGCGTGAGCCTTCGAATTAGTTTTTCTCATTGCGAAAAGTGCCAATCGATACCTCCATCATCCAAAGCATGGTAATGAAAAGTCGTGGATCGGTGAAAGAGGGGGAGGAAAACCCGGAGGGCATACGGGAGCGTCAGGGGGTACCGGGTAGTCGTGACGGCCGACGGCTTTACATTGACATCGATACAATACCGAACCCCCCGACAGGCTATAGCGCGTGGAGCCGGCACTCGTGCATTTCCCGGCGGTCACTACTCAGTCGTCGCTAGACAGTCAAAACGTTCGGCTCAACCACTCACTCTCTCTCTCCCCGGCGAAACAAAACGTCATTTCGTGTTAGTTTATTATTGGTTTTCAGTGGAAATAACATTCTGGAAGGGACCGGTCGTGTGTTATGTGCTCCATCGGTAAGAATTCGACCTTCTGCTCACATATTCCCATCGATATCCGGATTTTACCGGTAATTGAACATTCAATTTCGCTCGATTACCGCTTAATCCATCGCCTAGATCCCAAAATTCGTTGGCAATCGGGAAATATTGCTGCCTTTTTTCAAGTCTACAGCACGGGTATAGACTAATCAAACTATTCAGACGTCTTTAGCTATTCCACCATTTTTCGATACTTCAACTCTCCCCGGGAGAACAAAAAGTTTTTTTTACCCTACTCAAAACATTCTGAGGGGGGGAAGAGGGAAAAAAAAATTGTAAACAGAGGAGTTCATGAGAGGCATTCTTTGTGACTCCAGAGGACTCTCCGGGCCGAGTGGGGGGATTCTCGGTACTAAATGGGCTCGTGTTGCTATCGTCACCTAGGTGTTAGTGAGATAAACCAAGAATTCTTAATGATCTGTTGTTGTTTTTTTTTTATTTCGTCTCCGCCAATCGGTTTTTCTCCAGCCGATATTTTCCAGCGATTTTGGTCTCGCATTTTACGTGTGAAAAAAAGCCGTTGTTCCCCCCCCCCTCCCCCCTGCATTAAATATTCAACGGAATATTCGTGATGCCGCGTATTTATCCTCAAATTACGGATATATTTTTCCGATGAAAGGAGAAATAACGGATGGATCGATGCGAAAAACCGTAAATGCCCTGTATTTTTTTTTTTTCGTCAGAGGGTGAAAACAGGAGTAATAGAGATAGAGGATGATAGCAGGGGTGGGATATAACGACGCTGGGTGGCTCGTGACTTATTCACGCGATTCGGTGGTTTCTGGATATAGTCAAAGCTCTTGTAATACAATCGTATGGAAAAAGGTGGGAATACCGCGCACAATGGACACATGTTGGCCAGTGGTGAAAACCTGCGAGAGACTTTTATTGAGTAAATTATAAATCGGCTATCTTTCGCAGGGATATTTTCCTCTCCCCCCAACCACCCCCTCTTACTACCCGTCGGCGCTCTGTTCTTTGGCCCTCTGAACACTGTATTTTCTCCTCTCTTGTATTTTTTCCTCTCTACTCAACCGCCCCCTCTTCCCCCCAACCCCCCTCTCGCCTCCCAACCACCCGCTCTCCCCCCCCTCAACCCCCCGTCACCGCTGTCCTTTGGTCCTCTGGACACTGTATTTTCTCCTCTTGTATTTTTTCCTCTCCCCTCAAGCACCCCCCC
>NW_021680446.1:712448-732428 GCF_001412515.2 Diachasma alloeum | reverse complement strand
CCCCCACCCTCAAACCCCCATCGCCGCTCTGTCCGTTGGCCCTCTGGACACTGTATTTTCTCCTCTCTTGTATTTTTTCCTCTCCCCCAACCACCCCCTCTCACCCCCCGCCGCCGCTCTGTCCTGTGGCCCTCTGGACACTGTTTTTTCTCCTCTCTTCCTCGTGAAAAAAGAAACAAGAGACCGGCTATTTCTTGTCTCCGGTCTATAGACAGAATCTTCTATTTATTTCATAACGTTCGACGGCTATACATATCGATCATTTGGATGTCACGAACAGGGTGTAGAGCACCCTTGCATTCATTAGTGAAGTGCCGACTATTTTTCACATTGTAGAGACGCCACGACCTGCCTCAAGCCCTCCCACTCCTTGACTTCGAGCGCTTAACGAGGAGTAAAGAGTTGTTTCCCGTGATTCCGGATCTGAATGGGGAATTTTCCAAAATCGGGAGGACTTGGAAATTTTTTTTTTTAAGTGAGGGATGAAGACGTTCCCTTCACTTTGATACTTTAACGTAGCTCTACCCTTACGGTAAATTCAAAGATAATTGAAAACAGCAAAAAACTTCCGGAAAACTCGATTAGATTCGGAATCCTAATTTTTTTCTGGTTAATTATCGTTTTGGTTTTTGTAGAAGAAATGTTTAACAATCAGGATTTAACATGTCCAATGTTAACATGTCCAACAATGTTGAAAATCAGGATTTTTATATGGTCTGCTGTCAGTCGAAAAAATTACAGAATTTACCGACAGTTTAGCGACACTGGCTAAAGTTCTTTAATGGGCTGTAGCTTCTTTGTTTGTCATTTCGTTTTTCAAATAAATTTGTAAAAATTAATGTCTCTTTAAAAAATGCAATTTCCATAGAAAAAGAGAAAAAAAAGGAGTGGAGAAGAGACGAATCAGGAAATGTGTGGATACTCACCATGAGCAATGGAATTGAAAAAGAATATTGAGGAACGAGGTATGACCCTACAATCTAAAATCTCATCATTTCGTTCATTAAGAAAATTTCTAAAAATTGATATCCTCTGGTAAAAGCAATCTCCATAGAAAATCTTACATAAAAAGGAGATCCGACGCACTCTGCCTGTTTGGCAAACGGTTCAAGTCGACTCCCAGTTGAGTAGAAATATCTCCGAACCTAAGGGAGATATCGAAATTTTCGTAATTACACTTATTACAGCTCTCAATCCGCTCTACAAAAAAGTTCATGACAAAAATTTTGCCATCTCCCTTAGATTCCGAGATATTCCCTGAAAACCGGGCACCAGTCAAAATTGAAAAAAAAATCACGTGCGGCGAACAAGAAAAAAGAATTCCCTCCTGTTCTAGAATCTCGTTTGGGAAATGAGCAGACCCCGCGTTTCACGATGATAGACTCCAGCAGTCAGGCGAGCTCGAGCGGTCTGGCGACGGCCCTCCGCGACCGCTCAAGCTGCTCAATCCCAAACCAGCCGAACCGCTCCCTGCCAGTGCGCCCAGCGCCGCACATCCCCTGCAGGAGCCTCCTCCCCCGCCGGGCGCTCCCGCCGCACTCCCCCGCGGGGCTGGACTCCCCAGACTCCGAATCAGTGACGACCTCGTCCGACCGCTCGCACCAGGACCCGACGGTCGGTCTCATCAGGATCGAAGTTCCGCACTGGCACAACGACATCCGCCAGCCGTACATCAACATCGTGAACCTGTCGACGCTGCACGCGCCGTCGGAGGCGGCCCGCGGGCTCAAGCGTAAGGCAATCGAGCCCGAGGACAGCGTGACCACTTCAAACTGCAGTCTGATCGACATCTCCCACAGCCCCGACCGCTCCGACAGCTCAAAACAGGGCTCTCCCTCGTCGGTCTCCGCAGCGGACTCCCCGAGGACGCCGCACCCTGAGGGCGACTCGACCCTAAAGAAACGGCGAAAGCGAAAGCTGAAGAGGGACGAGGAAAAGATGGAGATTAACCTGGAGCCCCAGCCCTCGAAGATGGTTCCCCCCCTGCGACTGAAGAAGATCCAGAGTCTCCAGGAGGACGTGCCGAGCGTCGCGACCTGGGGAGCCCCGAAGAAGCCGGTAAATCACAGTCAGCCTGGCCAATTCATTTATTTCACTTCTAGTATTCAAAACCATCTTTATAATGATTTGGTAATGATTGGTATAACGTTAGAATTCGAATATCTTCAAAGTACTGTGTACTCCTTTGATGCAAAAACGTACAAGTTGTGGGTTCTTGAGTGGAGTATTGCTGTGATCCTTTCTTATTATATCCATCAGGTTTTTGAAGAGTGCCAAGTGAATTTGGCGATGACCTTGAACATTGCCATTCACCAACAAAGTTATAATTGTTTAAATTGATAGTATTAGACAGATGGTGAACATCGGTGACAATTTTAAAATTTTAGAACTTATTTATTATTTAGAATTTATTAATGTTAATATGTCCTTGCTACCAACCATTAACAGAACAAGCCCGAGGAGCCGCAGGAAGTTCTCCCGGGCTTCAGATTTTACCAGCCCCGACCACCGGACCCCGACCTCCCCAAAGACGCCTCCAACTACCGCATCGTCACCGGGACGACTCCCCCCTACGACGAGTACATCGACTCCAGCACTGTCAAGGCCCTTGACAAAGCCTCAAGGGCCGTCGATCAGTGCCAGAAGGACGAGAACCTGCGGTTCAGGCAGAACAAGCTGAAGCTCAAGCTGAAGGACTTGAAGAAGAAGACAGTCGAGCTGGGGAGGGAGATGCTGAGGACGGCGATGACGTCCCCCGACAACTCCGCCCAGGAGACCCCCGTCGAGGAGCAGATCAAGAAGCTGACGAGTTTGCTGAAGAAACTGCCGGAGGCGGCTGCGAGGGCCGACGCCGACTGTCAGCTGGAGGACGTCCCAGGGGCTGTCGTCACCTCGACGATCTCGGGAGTTCTCCAGAGCGCCCCGTCCCCGGAGCCCCCCAAGCTCTCCCCGAAGGCCCCAGTGGACTTCGGAAATTCACTGAACGTTCACCAGGTCAGGGACACCCCTCCAGTCCTGGCGAAGGCGATCGCCCATGGGGAGGACACCGAGGACACCTGGCAGGAGTTCGAGGGCCTGAGGGGCCTCCTGAAGATCACGAAGAAGGGGGAGGGGAAGCCGGAGGGCTCCGTCGTCGCGTCGTCCGTCATCACGACGACGAGTGACAGCTCGATTCACGAGGAAATCGATCTGGATAACAAGTGCCAGGTTGACCTGGGGCTCAGGGCGAATGCAAAAACGGAGATAAATCCGGTGAGGCTGAGGAATCAGGTGAGGGCCATCGAGATCAAGAGCCTGATGGGGAGCCCGGACATTCCGGAAGTCATTAAGATCGATCTCAGGAAGACCCCGAGCCCTGGGGAGATGGTGATTGACACCACGAGCGTTCTCCAGGAGTTCGAGAAGAGGTCGGATGGAAATGGGCCTGGGGTGGGGGGCGCTGGGGACCTGGGGGCTGCCCTGAGCCTCCAGGGGGCTCGGGCCGACGCCCTGAGGATTCGGACTCCTGCCCCGATTAGCTCCTCCTCGGAGGCCCCCGGACCGCCGGCTTCCCTGGAGGATTGTCTGGGTGTCAGTGACTCGAAGGATTTGGCGATGGCGGAACAGTTCCCCACCCTCGGGAACTGGCTCGCCAGGATGTCGGCTAAAATGCCGAGTGAAGCTCCTAAAGGCGTCTCCAAGAAGGCGTCGGGCGAGCAGATTGTCATTGAGAGCAGGAGCCCCGCGTATCAGCCGAGGGTCCAGGGGTACAGTCTGGGGAGTGGGAAGGGTGTTGGGGCGGATTTGAGCGCGGGGGGAGGCGCGAGGGAGAATGGGAGACGGTGGAGGGAGGGGCGGGAGGGCCAGGAACAGAGGGCTCAGGAGTACGGCAGCGGGGGGGGGGGGGGGGGGAACGTGCAGGCGATGCAGCAGAGCCAGCAGATGGCGCAGGAGTATTGCGCACCGACGGTGCCGGTGGGGAGATATTATCCGAGGAATTATCCGGTGAGTGATTTTCAGCGATTTTATTTTCATCACTTGGGCGTAGAGTGAAATTTCACGCAAAATCCCAATTTTCACACGTTGCGATGAAAAATATCGGTTTACCATTTACCAGAGCCGAAAAACACTTTTACGCACTTGTATCAAAATATACTATTATTTATTTGATAATGATATTATATCGTCGCATTAAAATCAAAGGGCGTAAGTGCCATTTCTCTGAGATTTTTTTTCTCTTAATACCAAGGGGCGTATGTTTTTTTTTCCTTCGAAATGGAGTTTTCTCAACTTATGAAAGGTTTTTTGTGGACAAATTTCTGAAGTGGGAAATCGACGTAAGTCCGACTAGCAAGTACTGAAGGGGCGTATCTCCAGCACATACGCCTCTTTCTTTTTATACTTTTTATTTCTTTTCTAGCTCATATTGAGAATGAATAATTCCAAAGGGGCGTAACTCAGGCACATACGTCCCTTTGTCTTTCAAGCAATAATCACAGAGGGGCGTAACTCCAATATATATGTCCCTTCATTTGTTACTGTTCGTTCCTATTGATTCATCAAGTATAAACGGAATCACATGCACTACAGCCCTAATAATAAATAATATTTGATTCTACATTAACCTCCCCTCCCTCCCTCTCATCATGAATGTTCAAATTATTTCCCTTTGATTTTTTGCTTGAATGAAACAATTTCATGAGAAATATCAGTAACTAAACTAAAATTTTCTAAAATTTTCTTCTAAATTTATTCGATTTCATTCATTAATTTATTTTATTTTTTTTAATTATGACTGCAAATTTCAGGAAATTATCTGTATGAAATTTCGAGTCGTGACTGCTTTGAACACTTCGGAAGAAAATGAGACCATAAAGGAAGAAGAAAATAGTTAAAGCGTTTTATGTTGATATAACAATATAAAACTCATTATCGCGAGTAGACCTAAGATATAATGAGAGAGAGGCGTATGTGGGACTTACGCCCTTTTCGTTTTATTTCAACATGAAATGTGTCATCCGAAGTGCACAACACATAATGTAAAAAGGGCGTAAGTGTCATTTTTTGAATGAAATGAAACAGGCGTGAGTGTGGAGATACGCCCCTTTCCCGTTGAAATATAGCAATTGCGCCTTTTTCCTAGAATTTTTTTTTTCCGATTTTTGGTCAGAAATTCCATGAAAAACCGAAAAAACAGGAATTCGGAACATACGCCCCTTTGATTTTAATGCGACGATATGATGTGATAATAGTATAAATAATATGGTATCATTTCATCTATAATAATATTATATAATATTATATAATAGTATAATACTAATTCGCAATTGTTATTGCTCATTTTTCAACATTTTAAGCGTTTGCGGGACAAGCAAACAATAAAAAGTCGATTTTTTTCCACTAATTATTCATTTTTAGATTTTTTTCATTTATCATACTTTTTCATCTGTCATACCTGGTATTTGCAACATTAATTTCTTGATCGCAGATATCCTTGTAATGTTCTCTCTCTCTAACACAATTAACAATTCGCTTACTGCTCTGCTAGTATTTTTCTGCCCATTCGCTCAAACCACGTCTCTCTGCTCTGTAAAAATTTTGTTTAAATTTCTAAACAATAAACTTCTTATGTTGTCCCCGTTCCCTCCCCCGAGCCAACCAACCCCCCAAAACAATCTGAAAAAATAATGATTGACCTTTCAGATGGATCCGTACGGGATTCCGTACGGCTACAACTACCCGTCCCTGGCAGCGGCCTCTCTTTGGAGTGGAGCCGTCCTCCAGTACCCCTTCATGCGTCCTCGAGGTCTTCCTCAGGGCTACCAGCCTCGTTTCCCCAGCAACGTCATGCAGTACCACATGCCCCCAGGCTCGCTGTCCCAGCAGAGGGCCCCACCCCCTCCCTACGCCCTCCCAGGCCAGTCGCAAGTGCCTCAGGCCCCCCAGGACCCCAAGAGGGCCCCAGAGCCCTCGAGAAACGACCCAGGGAGCTACGATCCCACCGTCACGACCAAGAGAGCGGAGTGCCCCCCGGTGTCGATGCCCCAGGGGTCCAGTTACCCCGGCCAGAGGGTCCAGCAGCCCCAGCCCTCCAGGGACCCATACCCCAACCCCTACGCAGAGCCCAATCCCCGGGTGTCTGTCTCAGAGTCTTCGAGGGACCAGATGAACTACCGACAGCCCTGGAGGGGGCCCATCCTGCCCCCAGGACCCCTCGGCATGAGGAATTACCCCATCAACACCAACTGGGCGTCAGACCCCTGCTCTCTCCTGGCTGCCCTCTCCCCTGCCACTCTCCAGAACTTCACGACACCCATGCCCATGGCTCAGAGAATGAGAAATCCCAAGGAACAGGTCGACCACACCAGGAACTGCGAAACCCCTCACCTGGGAAAAGTTAATTACTCGCCGAACACAGCGAGAACTCTCGAGTGCTCAAATTGTGCCTTGCCAGGACCTCTGTTCAAGTGTCTCGGTTGTGAAGTTGCCTTTTACTGCGATGATACGTGCCAGGCTAGACACTGGAGTCGACATGTCGTCAGCTGTCCCAAGAAAATGCCTAAGCTCAAAAAAGTCGTGCCTTAAGTAGTTTTAGTCTGTGGAATCGTCGGGTTTTTTAAGTACTGTTGGGGACACGGACGAAAAATTTTAGGAGAAGAATCTATCGAATTCGTTGGAAAATTCTGTTGAATTTCTATTGAACTGTTCTATTAGTTTTTCGCCGATTCTGTTGAAATCAGTAGCGAAGCGGTAAAACGGGTTAAGTCGACTTAGCTCTTTGCTGAGTTTTCGAGGAATATCTCCGAATTCAAGAGAAATAGCGAAATTTTCATTAGAACCTTTTTTGTAGAGCGAATTGAGAGCTACAAAAAAGGTTATTACCAAAAATTTCTATGTTCCTTAGGTTCCGAGATATTCACTAAAAACTGACCAATAGTCTAAATTGACTTAAACCGGTTTACCGCTTCGCTACTGAAATGTTCAATAGAAAATATTCAGTAGAACAAGTCAGTGGAATTCAATTTTTCTGTATAACTTATTCTATTGAGATATTTTTTATAGAATTTCCTCGGCTCAAATTTTCTGAGTTTTTTCGTTTGATTCCTTTGATGAGAAGAAAAGAAAAATAGAATGAAAAAAAATTGGAAAATTTGAGGCGAGCAAATTCTGTAGAAAATGTATGAAAAGAATAAGTTATATAGAAAAATCGAATTCTGTTGACTTTTTCTATTGAATGTTTTGTGTTGAACGTGTCAATAGAATCAGCCAAAAACTGATAGAAAGTTTGATAGAAATTCAATAGAATTTTCCAACAAATTCGATAGGTTTTTCTATTAAATTTTTTCGTGCGTGGAAACTGACACTTGCGGAAATTTTTGGAGGTAAAACACAGTTTAGGGGATGGAGGGATGGTTTCACGTCGTGAGAAGACGGGTGGACGTGTTGTTTGTAGGAAATACTTTCTGTTGGACGGATTCTAGTCCCCTAAATTGAGTTTTCTTCAGTGGATTATTCCGACAGTTTCGGGTTCATGTGGTGTAAGAGATAAGTGTTAATTATTACCGATTGTTTTAATATTTTCTCGAGAAGGTGATGGGAGAAACGAGATATACATTTTTAAGTTTTTCGTAATGTTCGGAACTCTGAAAAGAAATTTTCGGGTGAAGGCCTGCCATTATTTTTCGAGCGTGAAAACTTGGTTGTTTTTTTTTATTTTGATAATCTGAAATTATCTCCAATTGCTATTTAGTTTTCATAGCCCTGGAGTCGCCAAAAATTATGATTGTACAATCAAAAAAACGTTGAAAAAAAGCTGAACATTATCAAAGAGCGTTTTTTAATAATATTGGGGAGTAAACCCAATAGGGAGGAATTTGCAAATTAATAATTTGATGTATCTAATGGCTGTTAGATCCTTAGTTACCATGAAATGTTCAATTTTTTTTCTACTTTTTTTGATTGTACAATCACAATTGTGATATATTTGACATTATAAAGATGGAAAAAGAATCGAGATAACGTTCGAAGGATAGTCCACCGGGGCCTGAAAAACAAATTTCATAATAAATCCACTCAACTGTCTGCATTTTGAGAAAGGAAAAAAAGTGCTGGTTTCCTCCCACCTCTTCTCGATTTTTTAAAAAGATCATATACACTGATGTATATGAAAAAGTGAAAAAAGTGCCATTGTCATTGTTAAGTGTGGCACCAAATGTTCAGTCAATATTTTCGAATGATTGAGAAAATGATGCCAAAGGTGTTAGAAGAGTGTTTAACTGTATTAATGTATGGATTACAGAGGTGGTTTCTCCACCTGTTTTTTCCTATTAATTTTTAATCATTTTCGAATGCTTTTTTATTATATCAGTGGAAAACGATGCGCTTAATGGTATTTTCTAGTGTTACTTGATCGTAAGTGGAAACATGTTCATAGACGTTTGTTAATTCCTCACCGAGTGATTATTCATGACGAGTAACACGCATGGAATGATGAGTTTTTTAATGGTAAACGAATTTATTTCGAAAGTACAAAAGAAAAAAATGCAAAAATTCTGTGATTGAGTGACAAGAACAATTAAATTTTATCAGAAAAGAAGATGAAAAAATTGAAGGTTTTGTCGAAATCACAGAGCACAATGTCAATTGAAACTGCGTTAATCATCCAAAGACTTGAATATTTTTCTATGTTGTATTGATCGACATTAAAGAAACTTTAAATACAATGCTCGTCTGACTGAAGAACCTCAACTACTACTTCTGCCATTCGACAGAGGGATCATCCAAGTATTTTCAGCAAAAATTTCAAAATTTGGGGGAAATTTTGTCGATAAACGAGACGATTTAATGATTGAATCGATTGGACGTCAAATTTTCATCTACAAATTTGTTCATAGAAAAAAAATATCATAAATGCATTGAAAAAAATTAGTTCACTGCAGAGACAATTCCATTGACTTTCCAAATATCTTTTCCAAATGTCAAAGTGCCTCTTAGAATTCGAAAAAATGATTTTCCACTGTTGACGGAGAGGGTGGATACCCTGCACTGACCCCGGCCGGTGGTACAAGTTCATGAATGTTGCAAGCCCGAAAAATCCATCAGCGCCAGGGGTCTGTCGATTTCCCTCGACAGCAGCCTCACAGGTCCCGGATGTCCCTGAGTAGTTTCACCAGCATGGGATCAGCGTCAACATTCCTGAGCCTCCTCTCGAGGGCCTCGAAGTCAGCTCGTTCAATCCAGGCGGGCGGATCGACCTCCCTGGGAGGCAGGGGCGACAGGAGCCTCTCGCAGACGGCGCAGACCCCGCACCAGGTCCTAAAATCCAGTGGCTCCCTGATATCCCCCAGCAGATCCCCAAACTTCTGCAGCTGCTCCTCAGTGAACGGCCCCCCCATGACCTCCCCCAGCGCCTCCATCACTTCATTCGGTTGGATGTACCTCATTCCGTCCATGGTGTCTTCATAAAACTTGTTGAAAGTCCTACCGAAGATCAACTTCCTTCCCGGAGTCAAGAAGACGAATTTGCCGAGGTAGTCCAGTGGCTTCATGGGCCCCAGACTCCCAGAATCCAGGAGTTCAAACCTCGCGGACTGCCTGGAGAAGACTCTAGGAGCGTTCTGGCAGACAGGAGCAGCCGCCGGAGTCCTCGTGGCCTTCAAGTTCGGTTGGGTCTCCCCCTTGACCCTCAGCGCCTCCTCCAGGGCAATCTTCCTCCTCAAGTTGAACTCCTCCTCCACCGTCTCCCTGTCCAGCTCCCGCCCCAGGTGCCTGATGATCTCGGGGGTGAGGAAACTGCAGGGCTGGTGCTCCTGAACAGGCGTCGTCGCCCTCTCCACTTTGACCTCCGCCTCCGCCGCCATCTGTTGCTGTCCAGAGCTCCTTCTGGAGCCGTCCTCGACCTGAGACACCTGCGTCTCCAGCGGCTCCAGCGGCCCTCTGACCTCGTTCTGCTGTCCGTAGGCCGAGCCCCTCCGGCACTTTCGCTTCTTCAACTTCTTGCCTCTCCGCTTCATCGGGGAGCCCGTCTCCGACTCGGAATCATCCTCTTGGTCTTCATTCCTCGAGGAGCCGTGGTCCGAGAAGGTCCCCGAGGTCGCCTGCACTGGGGACGGCGGCGGTGGCACCGCTGGACGGTTCTGGGGGACCAGGGGCTTCGAAACCTCGCTGGGTCTTCTGGGACTCGGCGGAGGCTCCAACGTCAGCGCGTGCCAGCTCAGGGTCTCCGTCTCCTGCTCCTGAGAGGCTGTCCTCAAGTCCAGGATCAAGGTCGTACGCTCGCGGGGGTTGCAGGTGGCCGGAACCTCCTCCTGGGCACTCCTGTGACGAGGGATGGACGATTTTTTTTAAGAGAGGGAAAAAAATCTAATGTTTCATTGGACGAATTTTGGAGAAAGTGAAATTCGTCGAATTAACATTTTGAGTTATTTTCCTCTTTTTTTAATACTCGAGGATAACTTTCGTCGGGGGTTTTTATTTTTCAGTTTTTTGGTTTTTCAGTTTTTAAATAAGTCAATTGACAACTTCTTCTTCGGGGGTTTTTAATTTTTAATTTTCTAGTTTTTTTATTTAACCCTTTTGCGGTTTTTAAATAAGTCAATTGAAAACTTTTCTGTTGGGGATTTTTAATTTTCAATTCTTCAGTTTTTTAGTTTTTTTGGGGTTTTCAGTTTTTAAATAAGTCAATTGATAATCGATGTTTGGAAAAAATAATCGAAAATCGATTAATCGCCCACTCGAAACATCGATGTTTGGGCATGAAAAATGACTGTTTTCGATTAATCGACAAATATCGCCCAAAATTTTGTTAGCTTGGCCAAACATCGACGTTTGGAAAAAATAATCGAAAATCGATTAATCGGCCGTTCGAAACATCGAATGAAAAACATCGAGTTTGAGCATGAAAAATTGCTGTTTTCGATTAATCGACAAACACGCCCAAATTTTTGTTAGCTTGGCCAAACATCGATGCTTGGAAAAAATAATCGAAAATCGATTAATCGCCCGCTCGAAACATCGAATGAAAAACATCGAGTTTGGGCATGACAAATGGCTGTTTTCGATTAATCGACAAACATCGCCCAAATTTTTGTTAGCTTGGCCAAACATCGATGTTTGGAAAAAATAATCGAAAATCGATTAATCGCCCGCTCGAAACATCGAATGAAAAACATCGAGTTTGGGCATGACAAATGGCTGTTTTCGATTAATCGACAAACATCGCCCAAATTTTTGTTAGCTTGGCCAAACATCGATGTTTGGAAAAAATAATCGAAAATCGATTAATCGCCCGCTCGAAACATCGAATGAAAAACATCGAGTTTGGGCATGAAAAATCGACGTTCGATTAATCGACAAACATCGCCGATCCCTACCTGTGAGCCGTGAGGGGACCACTAGCCAGGGTGGGGGTGGGGGTCAGTGGACGAGAGTCTGTCTCCGTGTATTTTCGGAATAGCTCCTCTGGAACGGTTGTTGTGGCCGTTGCGTCCTGGCCGAGGGGCTCCTGGGGGGTTGACGAGTCCAGGACTCCACCGGCGAGGAGGGTCGCTCGGATCAACTCCATCTCCGTTGGGAGGAGCAGGGTTTTCCCCTCGGTTGCCTGAAATCACGAGATGAAGGATGAGGGGGGGTGGGGAGGGGGGGGGGGGNGAGGGGGGGGGGGGGGGGTCGGGAAAGGGCTTACCCATGACTCCTTGGCCCTCTTGACGAACTCCTTGGCCTCGCAGTCCGCAGGGTGATTGCAGAGGACTGAACAGCCGTAGGGGAAGGGATTGAAGAGACCGGCGAAAGGGCGGAGGGTGAAAGGGGCCGGTCGCGATGTTCCGGATAGCTCAATTTTCTGGGGGGATTCAAGTTTTAAGGCGCTGATGGTGGTGGGAGAATAAGGGTGCGAATGATTTTAGAGGAAAACTATTCTTTTAAATATTACGAGATCTACCGCGCGTGCTGCGCACGCACCTTCCCGTGTCCTCATGCGATTATCGCGCATTCGAGATTTTCGAGATATTTCGAGATCGATTTTCTTTCTTCTTTTTACGATAGGGCGAGATTTTCGAGATATTTCGAGATCGATTTTCTTTCTCCTTTTTACGATAGGGCGAGATTTTCGAGATATTTCGAGATTGATTTCCTTTCTCATTTTTACGATAGGAATAGGATAGGATAACGAATTATCTCACGCATGAAAAAATTCAATAGAAAAACTTGGCGAATGCGCTAAAAAATTTTATTGGGATTCTATTAAAATTCTAGGGAATTCTCGATGAAATTCTATTCTAAAAATTCAATACATTTCCATTTTTCTGTATGAATATTCTCATGAAATTTTTTCTATGAGAATACTTGGGCATGAATTTTCCAAGTTTTTCGCTCGGATCCTGCACTGCAAAATAAAACAAATATAGCGGAAAAAACTGGGAAAATCCATGCCCAGGAGTTTTAATAGAAAAAATCTCAAGAGAAAAATTCGAACAAAAAAATCGAAATTCAACAGAATTCTATGGCGAATTCACTACAGTTTTCTCCTGAATTTTTTCATCCGTGCTCGGCTGTATTGAAAATAAATTTAGAGTATGTGATTGAAGCAAAGTCGAATTAAATGACTGGGAATGAATGAAAAAGTAAAGAAATGAATTCAGTCAATTGTAACTGTTGACCAGTTTTCAATGAATATCTCAGAATCTAAGGGAGATAGCAAAATTTTTGTTAGAACCTTTTTTGTAGAGCCGATTGAGAGCTACAACAAATGTAGTACCGAAAATTTCGCTATCTCCCTTAGATTCGTAAATATTCCTCAAAAACTCGACGTGGAGTCGACTCGACCTATTTTACCACTTCGCTACTGAAATGTTTTTGATCCATTACCTTGGGTTTTGGTTTGGTAATGGGGTGCAGACGAGCAGCAATGAGCCCAGTGCTGCTGGATAGCCCAGGCATCCTGGCATCGCAGCTCCAATGACACTGGTACTTGGTATCGCCCAATCCGGCGTTATTATCCCTAACATTGCAACACGAAACCGTCCAATCTGCCACTCTGCTGGAACGTGCTTTTCGAACTTTGCTACTGTGTTCGTTAGTGGCCTGATGGGTTTTGGAGACAGGTAAATGGGGGGTTGCTACGGCCCGATGGGTCGATCAGCCTAGTTTAATGCGTTCCAGCACGGAATGTCTGTCGTTATTCACACCAGGAAAGGATGGGCATGAGATGAGGAAGAATTCTTTCGTTTTCTACGAAAAGTTGACTCCATCACCATCTGAGCTGATTAATTATGGAGTTGAACGTCATTAACCGTCTGGAGACTTTAAACATTATTCCATCCCTCTTGGAGGATTCGTCTGGACTTTTCTGACTTACGACAGATTTTTGAGACTCGTCATATCTATTCAGTGGTGAAGTGATCAATCGGTTGAAATTGACTTTGTAAATTAAATATTTTTTATTAAATATTTAAATTATTTAAATTTTTGTCAAATCTTGGATAGTCTTCACTTTTCTTTACAAAAAAGATTTTAAGAAAACTTTGATAATTTATTTAGAATTTGAGATATTCATCGAGAACTGGCGCTAGAATGGAATTGACTTGAACCGTTTGACCACTTCACTACTGTATTTTTTATCTGTTCCCATACCTGAGTGTCATCGTATTTGGTTTAACCAGAGAATAAATGTTACGGAAAGTAAAAGATAGGAAATTAATAACGATAAATTGACTTCAACAAAATATTTTATTCATTGCGAATGAATCGTTATCAAACTGTCTACTTATAGTCATCTCCAAACGGATTCTTCTGCCTGTGGCCCTTGTACTTCTTCTTGTACCTCAGCCCAGTGACGATTGTGGAGCTGTAAGGGAACGCTGTCTTCCCATCGAATTTAGTATCGTTGGCTGGGTGGAACCTGTGGTACTCGTACTGGATGTGAAGGTTCTTTGGTAATTCTGTTTTTCTGGCTAGGTCGAAGGGAAGGGCTGTTACAATCGGCGTCGTGTAGAAATTCCTCACATCACCTGGAGGAACATTAACATTTTCATGAATTGGAGATGTGAATAAATCAGTAGCGAAGTCAAACGGTTCAAGTCAATTTAGTCCTCAGTTGAGTTTTCCGGAAATATATCCGAATTTAAGGGAGATGGCGAAATTTTCATAATAACCTTTTTTATAGAGCGAATTGAGGGCTATGAAAAAGGTCATGAGAAAAATTTTGCTATCTCCCTTAGATTTCGAGATATTCATTGAAAATGACAAATAGCCAAAATCGACTTGAAGCGTTTCACAACTTCGCTACTGAAATGATGAAGACTGATGGAATAAATCAACTCGATTTGCTTCATCACTCAATCAACACTTTTTTACCAATAGTTTCCATAGTGTGCAGTCTAGAATTTGGAATGGAATAACTGAATTCCTTCTCGCAAGCCACGAGGAAGTCAAATTTCTTGGGGAGTCCGTCAATCCTAGTGGAGTCATCAGCAGACATTCCCTGATCCTTGCAGACATTGTCTAGTCTTGGAGATACATCTGGGGCCGGCTCGTAAGGCTTCAGTGGCCTCAGAAACCTCAAAAAATCAAAAACGTCTTCATCCTCATTTGAATTATCAAAGCCCCGGGGATTCGAATGGGAGAGAATTCAGAATTCAGAACGATTCGAAACAGCAGAATGCTTTCCCCCGAATCAATACCCCCTGACATTTTTTTTCCTGTGCTGGAGGAATAATCTATCTGTGTATGCGGCACGCGGGAAAGTTTTCGCATTTGTATGGGGAGAAAAAAGGATGAGTTTTTGGGAGGGAGTGGGGGTGAATATATTTGAGGGATCGATGTCATGACCACGCGGTGCTGCCCTCGTACAACAATTCTCAACAGTTCTAGGGTTTTGTTATCAGTAACGTGACAACTGTTATCACGAATATGTAAACAAACCAAAGGTTATTTCGATTCTTTTGGCGGAATTGAAAAGTTTTCTTTGTCAATCTAAATAATTGTCAAATCTTCTGGGATAGGAATCGGAAAATAATAATCAGCCAAGGACGTTTAATAATTTTCCACTCAAGTTGTGAGATTTTTCACATTAAAAAAAAGAGAGAAGACAATTTCTACATTTGAAAAAAACATGTGTTGAACTGAGAGAATTCTGTAGTGAAGTGGTCAATCGGTTTAAGTCGACTCGTAATTTAAGAAAGAGCGAAATTTTTGTAAAATCTTTTTCGATCGTCTTTACTTTTCTTCGCAAAAAAATTTTCAGGAAAATTTTGCCAACTTCTTCAGAATTTGAGATATTCATCGAGAACTGGCGCTAGAATGGACTTGACTTAAACGATTTGACTTCTCTACTGAATTGAACATCAGGATCTCTTAAAAATCCAAACTACAAGTGAGAAGCCAATGTTTTCATTAAAAAAAACTGTTGCAAGTGAAATTCGGTATTGTCTAGTGGTCAGGATTCCGCTCATTCCTCACAAGTGAACGAAGAGAAAAAAAAAGTGCGAGGTGAAAAAAAAATTCAGAATCCCTCTAAAAATTGAATATCACAGGGTAGTGACGTCCCTGATCTGTCAAAGCCCTTGCGTACGTCCAACATGTTTACGGGTTAAACCCCAAGTGGTGGGGGTGGGGGTCACTCCAATATGGCCGTAGTCCCTAGGCCCCGTAGGGTGTCGGAAGACCGCGCAAACTGCTCCCGGAGACCTCCCCAGCCCGTCTCAAGCCCCCGAAAAAAAATCTCACCCACGTGAAGCCAGTGATTTTTCATTCCACTCCAACTTCCACTTGATGGTGCTCCTGGGTGGAAGAGGCGGCTCTTTCTGCTTGTACCTCACCCCATCGACTCTTACCTTCAATCACCAAAATATAACGGTTAAATTCGCGGCAGTGTGGGTGCCCTCCGGCAAAAAATCCAGAGTCTCCCCGGGAAAATTAGTGTTCTCCCTCAAAAAAACAATCGCCCGCCCCCGCCCCTCAGCCCCCTCAGCCCCCAGTGGTGTAAACTCACAGTGACAACACGAAGTAACGACGATATTCCTCGATTACATGCCTTAGTGGCGTGTCCGATGAGCGCAGCCATCTTTCCTCCGTAAATATCGGCCGTTCACCACGAAAAAGCCACAGTATAGTCCTCGCAACATCACTGTACAGCGCCCCAAAAAGTTGGCCAATGTGCCGCGCTCGTCGCCACTGAACCCCCTACAACACTTCCCCCCACTCCGCCCCCCACTATCCCTCCCCCCCTTCCCACACAGCGGGCAAAAGGCGTATGTGTGCCCACAGACGGGCGAGTCCTCGTCTGTATTGATGGGGGAGGGGGCGCAGGAGGGGTGGGTGCTTGTTGGGCTTGCAACGTTGAGGCTTGTTGTGTTCCCAGTGAGCGCGTCCGCCATTTTACAGTCGCCATTGAAAGGTGAAAATCCTCCTAAATGTTTCACGAATTATTAACAAATTAAAATCCGTAAATATTTGTAAATAATAATTTCCAATAAATCGTCAAAGCTCCGTTAACAGTAATCGTGTTAATGTGGATGATAATAAAATCCCTGGATTTATGTGTAATTTACGTGAAATATCTTGGTGTTAATGTGATAAATACGTGGGGGAATAATGTGAAGTTTCAACTATGAAATAATTACAGTGACCATTTTAATCATTTGTTTTTCGTTCTGTTTTATTCGATACATCAGCGTCATCACGAGATATCAGGGTGTGAAGTTTTTATTCGGGTTATTGACTAGTGATTGTTGCGGTGCACTTGTTGGTGGGATAAATTAACATCGTTCTGGTACGATGGAGAAGCCATGACGCACCCGTCGCATCAGACTAACGGCGCCAGCTTGGAGGACTGCCACACGAATTTCTTCGCACTGGTGAGATGACAAAATTATCAATTGTCTGATTAATTAGATCGGGAAGTGTCTGGGGAGGGGGTTGAGCCTTGGGCGACCTTTATTCCTCATCTCCACGAGTGCCTCAACTCGACTGAGGTCTTGGCGATTTCCCTCTCGCCTTTTTCATCGTCAAACTGCAATTTTTTTTTTCATTCTCGATATCATTTCATTCGTTTCTGATTGTTTTGGTGATTAGGGGGGCCGGGGCGGGGGAGGGAGAGGGGTTTAGTGTCCATTCGATGAGGGGAAGACGGTTTTAGGTTTTTCGAAAATTCTGAACGCTTTTGGGGCCTTCGTTCCTGCGATTTTGAGCTGTCAACCGTTTTTTTCGGGTTTTCGGGGGCGGGCGGGGGTCAACGGGGGTGAGAAGGGTTTTTTGGGGGCTTTGGGGAGCACCGGAATGTCCTGGATACCCGACTATCGCGCCTCCCGACGTGAGTGCAACAACGAAAGGTTGGGAATGATAAGGGGATCCTCTTTCCTTCTTATTCTCCACTCAAATTTTTTTTTTCAATGTGTTCGTGTGGGTTTCCACGCTCTACTCGTAACATTCCTTTCGCCCTGTGATCGCAATGGGGGAAAACTGTGTCAAGCGGTGACTTCACGAGTAACGTCAAAACTCTGGGTGAAAAAATGACGATAAAATGGCTCATCTCGCGGTGAAATCGACTTGAATTTTTGGCAATTGTCGCTGGATTATCGACAGATCGAAGTGAACTGTTGGGAGGGGGTTTTTTTTTTCGGGGAATTTATTGAGGCGAAACAATCGGAAACTGGCGCCGCGTATGCGACAACATTCCCCTCCTTGGGATCTCCATTCCCCCATGGGAAGGAGAGGCGAGAGGGGCCCCAAAGAGCCTTGTCTCTTTCTGTTTCTCTCTGTTATAAACTCATCGTTTATGTGTGTGTGTGCTGCGGGGACTAGGCTTTACTTCGACGTTGCACCTCTACTCCTATGCCCACTGATCTCCCACGGTGAAACTGGCGAAACCTCTCGACTGAAATATGTACCAATAAATTAAACATTAATATTTTATTCTGAAAATCCTGAAGTCCTAGTATTTCTCTCATTCTGCTCTCCCTCATCTCCTTTTACTGACGATAACTCGAGATTGCCAGAGTGAATTTTCCCAATTTTTCATCCGTTTTGAAGGTCTTTTTTCGGGCTTTAAAATGAATTTTGAATCATTGAAATCGGATCGTTGGGGCGGGAGATATTCTTGATTGACAAAGATGCTATTTGTTAAATTTTCTATTCATTGTTTTGTTTTCTCCGATTTTCTGTTTTCATCGAGTGAACGCCTCCGGAAAATAGAGCAGAGAGCTAGAGTCAGGTGAGAGGGCCGGGGGGGGGGAGGCTCGGTGAAAGCCCTGGTAAGACGAGACACTGGAGAGAGAAAAAAAATGTAGAAAGGAGTTTTTCCCGGTGCAAGAGTCGCCCGGTGAATCCGTAAAATCGGTAGCAGTGAAAAAATCACGCAGGGCATTTAAAAGGACTGAAGGCCAACTTCCGGGGTTAACGATGTGTGCAAAACCCACTGGTTTATTACGCATTTCTCCGCCGTTAAGGCATTTAACAACCGGTCATTGACTTAACGATTTCACACTTTGTCGAACTGTCATTGATAAAGAAATATTCACTCGTCTCATTCATGATTTTTCCCGTCTATAGTCAATCAGTCGCATTGAACCGGTCCGTCATTACGGAAATCATCGCCACTGGTGGTGGTATTCCCTCATAATCGATTCACTCTGGCCACTCTATTCCCCCGGAAATTTCACTGTAGATCGATTTTTCCGGGAGTTCCCGCGTAAATCAAGTGGCCGGGGGCCTGTGGGTGTGCGAAAAGTAGACGAACTGAGGGGGGAAAATAAGGGAATAATAAAAATAGTGCGGAGGGCGAGGGGGCGGGAGGGCGAGAGAGAGAGAGAGGTGCGGAGCCACGCGGGCGGCCTTGCACGTAGTTTTCCCCCTCGCTCGTATTGATCAGACGTTGGGAGGCTTGACAGTACCTAACTGTACGGTGTGCGCCTTCGGTTTTAACCCAACCTCTTGTTACCATTGCGATACGCGTGCCGGTATTCTTCATTCCATGAATGCTTTTGATTTTTTCAAAAATCAAAAACGGAATTCATTGGAGCAATGATTTTTTGAATTGATTTTTTTGATTTTTTCGAAATTCCTGATTTTTTAAATTGATTTTTTTTATTTTTTCGAAATTCCTGATTTTTTAAATTGATTTTTTTTATTTTTTTTAAATCCCTGATTTTTAAAAAATTGAAAACAGGGGTTTCAAAATCACTGATTTTGAATTAATTGAATCCCCGATTTTTTGAATTGATGTTTTTAATTTTTTTCAAATCCCTGGTTTTTGAAAAAAGCAAAAACAGGCATTTCACAATCACTGATTTTTAATTAATTGAATCCCCGATTTTTTAAATAGATTTTTCAATTTTTTTCAAAATCCCTGATTTTATCAACCTTTTAACCCCTCATTAACATTAAAAAAAAATCAAAAGTGTCCGTTTTACCCCAATCTCCCCTACAATGAAAAACAATGATGTTCAGTGAAGGAAAGGGAAGACCGCAGTCGTATTCACGTAAAAAAAAATTTTTTTGCACCTAAAAATGACAATTGTAATAGTATTTAGAAATTTTGGGACTGCGAATAAATCTCATGTCATCAGCCATTCAACCATAATTAACCGAGTAACCCAGTCGACATCACCCTTCGCGTGACGAATTTTCTCGCGACGAGTTTATGACGTGCATGCAAAGTTTATTACGATATTTGTCGAATGAGCGTGCGCATGAGTCTCTAAAAACGCAAGTTCTTGTGTGACGACAGAGAGTTGGATGCATGTGACGGAGGGAAAATAGAGGGAACAACAATGGGTTGTACGAGGGGGAGTCGGGGAATTAAAACGAGAGCGTGATGTAGGAGTCGCGAGATTGCCTGCCCCCCCTGCCCCTTGTTAGGTGGGAGGTCGAGTGGAAGGAGGCGACTGCGCGTGTAACAGGTGCCATCGTCGTCTTTTAAACTCGGCGGTTCTTATCCCGGTGGGTTTAGACGGGGGGGGGGGGGGGGGGGGCATAGGGCCGAGGAACTGTCTCTTTTACACATCT
>NW_021680446.1:619911-712307 GCF_001412515.2 Diachasma alloeum | reverse complement strand
CCTTTGTGACGAGCCTAAACTGAGCTCAATTGACCAATTTGTTTCTGAGTTATGAATAATTTTTAAAAAGTCTAGTGTCCGTTTACCCCACCCTCCCCTACTCTAAATTTGAGTTCAATTCAGGGGTGAAGTGGTCAGTCAGGTTAAGGCCCGGGTGTACTATCTTTCGAATGTTATCTGGATTTTTTTTATCTTTCGTAGGGGACGGTGGGGCAAAATGAAACACGGGGCGAAATGAAACAGCAAGAAAATCTTGTGATCTAAGGGAGATAGGACGATTTTCATGGAAACCTTTTTTGTAGAGAATTTTACAAGCTACAAAAAAGGTCCTTTTCAAAAATGTCCTATCTCCTTTAGATGACGAGATTTTCCCACTGTTTCATTTTGCCCCATGCTCCCCTAATCCAAAATTGTCAATTGAGTGGTACATCATGTGGAAATTCCCAAAAATTATGATAGAATGATAAAAAAATGGCAAAAATTCTGAACTTTTTCCATGAGCGTTTTTAATTGAGGTTCAGAATGAGTTGAAAAAAGTGGAAATTACAAATATCTGATTCGCTGTGGTAAATTATTTATTAGCTGTCATTTTCCATGGTGGATAACAAAACACTAAGTCCTCGTGGGAAGGACAGCTAGGTATCTCAATTTTCAAAACAGTGGTATGTAGTCATCTGCCATTTTTATGTGATAAGAGTGTGATTAAAAAATTCTCAAAAATATTACAACTTTTTTCAAAGAGCCTTTTCCGTAATAAATGTCTCTGTGGAGTGTGGGAAAAGATTTACGAAATCAGTCTTCCCCCTGCATGATATTGGGCCGCCATTTGTCCCCGTAAATCAGATACATTTTTCAATTTCTTGTTATTCAACTTATTCTGAATATAAATCAGTAGTGAAGCGGTAAACCGGGTGAAGTCGATTTTGACTATTGGCCAGTTTTCGACGAATATCTCGGAATCTAAAAGAGATAGAAATTTTTTTGTCATCACCTTTTTTGTAGAGCCAATTGAGGGTTACAAAAAAGGTCATGGGGAAAATTCTGCCATCTCTCTTAGATCCCGAGATATTCATCAAAAACTGACCTAAAGTCAAAATCGACTTAACCCGGTTTACCGCTTCGCTACTGAAATGAAAAATGCTCTTTGAAAAAACTAAGAATTTCTCCTACTTTTTTTTGATTATTCACTCATAATTTTTCAAAACTTGTGCATGATGCAGGACTCAATTGACAATTTCAGATGACGAAAGATGAAAAAAAACATCGAGATAACGTAATTGACAATTAATAATTACATAATAACAAGTAATTGTCAATTAAACGTTAATTGACAATGTCAGATGACGAAAGATGGTACACCCGGGCCTGAAATGCAAAAATATGTTCAAAAAATAATGAATAAAAGACAATTAATGACGATGAAAAATGAAAATATTTGCAGACCGACCTCTGTGGGATAAAATGGCGAAAGCTCGTGTGGGGCGAGATGACAGGTGGCTTTGGGGGTACCCCCCTTGAGGATCCAGTCTTATCGAGTTTCTCAAGATGTCTAGCAGGTGACATTCTCTGCGTATGGCGGCGAGTGGCAGCAACACCACCCTCAACCTCCGGTGGAGGTGGAATATTTGATCTTGGAATAGCCCCATCACCAGCTCCACCGCCCCTGTCCCTAACCGCTGCCAAGGAGCTCTGGATATTCTGGTACGGCGAGGAGCCGGATTTGTCGGGTCTCGTGTCACAGGAACTCATCGCCTGCGGTGAGTAAACAAAACTCCAACAGCAAGAAAACAGGTTTCCCCGTCCGGAGCGAATTCCATATATTTTTTTACCATCGAATAAAGTGCATTCTCCTCATCATTGAGGGGAGTAAAAAATCATTCCCAGTGAAATTCTCCTTTTTTCATCGAAGCCACACGTTTCTACACTGAGAAAACAAGGGTTTTTGGGGGTTTTTGGAGTACTTGTGCACTTGTATCGAGAAATTCGTGGCTTGAAAATTACCAAGCGGACAGTATCTCACGCTGAGAAAAAAAAATCTTGCGCCAAAAAATTTTATACTTGTGCTTGTACTTGTGTTTACACTTGTGTTTTATTTTTGGGCTTTGCACAAGTTTGAAAATTCTTTGGTTAAGGATGTTCTACACCCTTTCTGCCAAAATTCACGTTTTTTTAATTTTTCTGGCAAACTTATGATGGAATTGACGTGAAAAAATATAACGTTTTTGCGTTTTGTCATTATTTAATGACTGACGAAATTTTAAGGTGGTGCGAACATTTTCCTGCGTTTTCTCTAAACTTTTAAAAAGAATCACAAAACTGTAGAAAAAATGCATGAAAATTATCGCACCACTACGCAACTTCGTGAGCCATTAAAGAATGACAAACCACAAAATCGTTATATTTTTTCACGTCACTCCCATCGATAATTTGCCAGAAAAATGAAAACAACGTCAATTTTGGCTAAAAGGGTGTCGAACATCCTTAATAACATTTTTGTCACAAGCTTTGAATAACTAATGGGTTGATTATTAGGTGGGTGATGCAATTTTCATGATTTTTTTATACTGCACTAGATTGTCAAATGGAATTGGTTTTTGGTAGTGTTTCATGGGAAAAATATTGTTTGTTTATCTGCAGAATAAATGAATGCCCTGATGAAGAACACTTTGTGCTCGAGACGTTGGCAATTGGTGGAAGAATCGTTTTATATTTTTTCTTTGGATTCTTTCCTGTATTCATTTTTATTTGAGTTGCTGCTACGGCCGTTAATGGCTGAGGAAGTTGAGGTTTTTGAAATTTTGTACTTGTCCGTAAGGTGAGGACAATTTCTTCATATCAAGAAAACGAGTTCTCAAGTCAATCAAAGTGGCTTTTGCATTGAAATATTTTAGAACTGAGGCTACCAAACTGTTAAACGAATTCATTCAATTTTAATTGGTTTGAGAAATTGCTTGTCATCAAGAAATTGTCCTCGTCTTTAGGACACGTACAAAATTACATGACGAAAGTTTTTATTTTCTTAGTGCAAGACATTTTACTCTTGAAAATTTTCCAGTCAGAAGTTTCTTACACTTTTGACTTTTTTTAAAATGTTAATGAGGGGTTGAAATGTTGATGAAATTTGATAATTTTTTTTTCAGTACAAAGAACAATTCTTTCCCTTTTTGACGAGCCTAAACTGAGCTCGATTGGTAAATTTGTTTCTGAGTTATGAATAATTTAAAAAAAGCCAAAGTGTAAAGCCACATTTCTAAAAAATCTTTGTTTTTGTCAGTGCAGCGTAAATTCTCTAATTTAGTGACGAAAAATTATGATTCATCGCTTTACTGCGTCATTCTCATTCGATTTGGCTTTTCCAGTCGAGATCGCCAAAATTTTTACGAATAAATTCCCACCTAAATCCAGAAACACCTAATATCTCATCAACAACACGACAAAAATCCCCTCAACATATTTCAACGTTTTTAACGAAAGATTCACCTCTCCCCGAGGCCACACATTGTTTCCATGGCGAGTGGTGGAACAGAGGTTGGCACCGGTGGTAGCTGAGAGAAACGAAAGTACTCGGTGGAGGTGGAAATCAGGCACACGACGCGGCTCTATGGGAGAAGGACCCGTCGTGTGCTGAGGCGCGCGTTGTAGCCAACGGTTGGGGTCGCTGAACCGCGTGTCCGTTGTCCATGTATGCATGTATATAATCCATTTCGTCTTTCTCACTCCTTTTGGCCTCTCTACCCCACCGTAAATCCACTATTTCAGAATGGAAGTACGTGGTGTACAACACCGTTATGTCATTACGCCTATCAATGCCTTTTTTACTGACATCCACACGTCATCGGGGGGTTGTTAAATCGTCTAACGAGTTTATGGTGGCATCAGAGAGATCGTTTAAACCCGGGAATGACGAGTAAAACATTAACCGTTTCATCGGGGGGAATTTAATCTCCAGGAAAATTTGGATTTCCAACTCGAGGGATCAACAAGTGAGTCCTCTCAATGTTTTTTTACTCCTTCGATTCAATCGCCAGAGAGGGCACATTTATCGATCTACATCCGTTTATTTCAATTCACGTTGACCCAATTATCGTGAACGATTGGACTCTGTCAGGCATCGCAAAGAATTTCTCTTCATTTCCTCACAGTTATATTTTTTCAAATGTTCCACTTGAACTGCCTCACCAGCAATTGCCAGGGTTTTGAAATATTTTTCATGACAGTCACTCACGTGTCATCGATTTTTTCCAGATATACCAGTCATCGATTTTTCCGGTGGGAAATAATGGAGCACAATTTTTGGATGAATCATGGGATTTGCGCTTGCGTTCGTAGCTATATCCGATGTTCCTCGATCGAAGCGTCGCGCCCCCATTTTTAAGGGGGGATGGGGTCTGGTGTTGGTGCAAGTCTCGGGTGGTGATGGCCCCCAACCCCCAACCCCTTGTGGCAATGTTGGGTGGAGGAAGGGAGGGGGACAATTGCACGGGTGAGGGAGAGAGATGAAAATACGGATGTCGATGGGACGCGACGATGCACTTTTCCCCCCACTTGGTTGGCTTATCGATCGGACAGAACACGTGTCGCTGTAGCCGGCCAGTGGCTCTTGTTCGACGCCTCTTGGTCTTCACCAAAACCCCACCATGTAGCCCACGGTCTACCTGATATTTCGGTACTGCAGGGAGAGAAAAACGACAGAGCTCGCAAACAAGTCTTACTTGTGCCGAGAAAATGGTCTTTTGAAAATTATCAAAAAAGAATTTTTTGTGCCAAACATGCAGAGAGTGCGGCGGAATGAAAAATATTTGTCGCAAAAAATGATTTAGTAGTTCAAAAAAAATTGCATTCTCTGTAGACGCAAGAAATGTCATTTCTAGGACTGCTCCTTCGTTATTCGATACTCCCACACGTATTTTCCCCCCGAAAAATCTTTGTTTTATGCGAAACAAGGGATCGTCAAACAAGTCTTACTTGTGCCGAGAAAATATTTTTTTGAAAATTATCAAAAAAGAATTTTTTGTGCCAAACATGCAGAGAGTGCGGCGGAATGAAAAATATTTGTCGCAAAAAATGATTTAGTAGTTCAAAAAAAATTGCATTCTCTGTAGACGCAAGAAATGTCATTTCTAGGACTGCTCCTTCGTTATTCGATACTCCCACACGTATTTTCCCCCCGAAAAATCTTTGTTTTATGCGAAACAAGGGATAGTCAAACAAGTCTTACTTGTGCCGAGAAAATATTTTTTTGAAAATTATCAAAAAAGAATTTTTTGTGCCAAACATGCAGAGAGTGCGGCGGAATGAAAAATATTTGTCGCAAAAAATGATTTAGTAGTTCAAAAAAAATTGTATTCTCTGTAGACGCAAGAAATGTCATTTCTAGGACTGCTCCTTCGTTATTCGATACTCCCACACGTATTTTCCCCCCGAAAAATCTTTGTTTTATGCGAAACAAGGGATAGTCAAACAAGTCTTACTTGTGCCGAAAAAATATTTTTTTGAAAATTATCAAAAAAGAATTTTTTGTGCCAAACATGCAGAGAGTGCGGCGGAATGAAAAATATTTGTCGCAAAAAATGATTTAGTAGTTCAAAAAAAATTGTATTCTCTGTAGACGCAAGAAATGTCATTTCTAGGACTGCTCCTTCGTTATTCGATACTCCCACACGTATTTTCCCCCCGAAAAATCTTTGTTTTATGCGAAACAAGGGATAGTCAAACAAGTCTTACTTGTGCCGAAAAAATATTTTTTTGAAAATTATCAAAAAAGAATTTTTTGTGCCAAACATGCAGAGAGTGCGGCGGAATGAAAAATATTTGTCGCAAAAAATGATTTAGTAGTTCAAAAAAAATTGTATTCTCTGTAGACGCAAGAAATGTCATTTCTAGGACTGCTCCTTCGTTATTCGATACTCCCACACGTATTTTCCCCCCGAAAAATCTTTGTTTTATGCGAAACAAGGGATAGTCAAACAAGTCTTACTTGTGCCGAAAAAATATTTTTTTGAAAATTATCAAAAAAGAATTTTTTGTGCCAAACATGCAGAGAGTGCGGCGGAATGAAAAATATTTGTCGCAAAAAATGATTTAGTAGTTCAAAAAAAATCGTATTCTCTGTAGACGCAAGAAATTTCATTTCTAGGACTGCTCCTTCGTTATTCGATACTCCCACACGTATTTTCCCCCCGAAAAATCTTTGTTTTATGCGAAACAAGGGATAGTCAAACAAGTCTTACTTGTGCCGAGAAAATATTTTTTTGAAAATTATCAAAAAAGAATTTTTTGTGCCAAACATGCAGAGAGTGCGGCGGAATGAAAAATATTTGTCGCAAAAAATTATTTAGTAGTTCAAAAAAAATTGTATTCTCTGTAGACGCAAGAAATGTCATTTCTAGGACTGCTCCTTCGTTATTCGATACTCCCACACGTATTTTCCCCCCGAAAAATCCTTGTTTTATGCGAAACAAGGGATAGTTGTTTTGCGTTTCGACTGTCTAATAATCGCAGACAACAAATGAATCCCTAAATGAAACAATAATAATGATATGATAGCAATCTTGTAAATTAGGGATAAAATATTAGTTGATAAATTTTCCTCTGTGTGAGATATTTTCATCCTGAAAAGGCACCGTCTGGTGTGAATTATCCGCCTCTTGAGCCAAATATTTCGTTGCTGAAATTTCCACTTAATGAAATTCTAAAAATTTCTGAAAATTTCTGTGAAATATTATTAGGAATATTTCATTTATACATAATTGAATGCATTCGAAACAAATTCTTTTTTTTGACTTAATTGACAATTTCAGATGACGAAAGATGAAAAAAAACATCGAGATAACGTTCGAAAGAACAGTACACTCGGGCCTTAAGGGTGCCAAGTGAATTTGAAAAAAGATTCATAAAAAATTTTTTCTTTCCCTCCATCATTGGAAAAATATGTATTCATCCATCCGACAAAATTTCAAACCCGCAACCGGAACTAGACATCGAGAAAATAAATGCGGAAAATTCTCTATTTCGCGTGACGAACCTCGAGAAAGCATGGGNGTTCTAAAATTTTAAAATTGTCACCGATGTTCACCATCAGTCTAATACTATTAATTAAAAAAATTATAACTTTGTTGGTGAATGTCAATTTTCAAGGTCATCGCCAAATTCACTTGGCACCCTTAATACCACAAAAATTTGCATACGTGGACTGACACATTGATTCAGATCAACCTACAATAATAACGTGATGAATCATACAAAATCATGTAAATTCGGTCTCATGAAAAATATAACAAATGAGTGCACATAAAATTAATAAGAAAATGTTAATTCTTTCAGAGAGTGAGCAAGGCTCCTGGGAGAGTGGTCTGTCGTACGAGTGTCGTTCTCTCCTGTTCAAAGCTCTTCATAATTTGATAGAGCGGTGTCTCCTCTCACGTGACTTTGTTCGCCTCGGCAAATGGTTTGTCCAGCCTTACGATGGCTTCGAGAAGCATCGCTGCAACAGGTAAGAGTAGAATAATTTTTTCGGCCGAATAGATAAATCGTGAGTGACAATTGATGAGACATTATTCTTTGGGGGTGGGATTTTCAGCAGCCACCTGTCGTTCTCCTTCGCATTCTTCGTCCACGGGGAGAGCACAGTATGCGCGAGTGTCGATGTTAGACAGCATCCAGCCGTTAGACATCTTACACGAACATGTCTGCAGCGTACTCAGACGTCCCAGAATGGTGTCAAGGGTGAGAATTCAATATTTCAGTCTATTCGTTATCTCGTGAAACGCGAATTAACCTGTTGATATCACTGGGATCATTCGTTGGTGGAAAATCATTTTGAATGATTGTTTATTAATTGATGAATTGAGTGATTTTCACTGCTCTTTCCTCTCATTTTCATGTGTTTGAAAATGAGGTGAAATGGCATTGGGATGAATTAGAGCTCATTATAATCCTGAGTTATTGGGGATTAACATTTTATTTTAAATTCATATGAAAACTAGTGGGAAATTGCTCTTGTATTGCGTACAGTATAGTTATTTTTGCGAATAAATTAGCAATAGGCTTTCGAATGGTCAGTTTGGTTTTTTTTTCCATTGTATATTATTCATAGCCTATTTTATTTTCTTGAATTGAATCAATTTCTTTCCACTTAATGAAATTCTAAAAATTTCTGAAAATTTCTGTGAAATATTATTAGGAATATTTCATTTATACATCATTGAATGCATTCGAAACATCACATTTGAAGGAACCATTAGGAAGCTAACTTTCCGGGGAATTAATGAAAAATTCGAAATTTCTAAAAATTATCCTAACAATTAAATTAACCGAGACAGTTATTGTAACCATCTTCTAACTTCGATATAGTCGCATAGAAACAAACATATTGAGCTATGATTGAATTCATTTGAAGCGCAATATCCAGAGATATCTGCGGAATTCTGATTTTCGAAAAATACAAAATTTTGGAAAAATTTCACAGAAATCAAAATAACGATTATTGCTATCGCTCTCATCTTCGAAGTCGGTCAAAAGGACATCCCAGCGAATTTTTCAAGCCGTCACTCAATGAATTTAGAAAATATTTTTAGTTATCGTGTTACAACTGAATTTTGAGAAAATTCTAAAATGAAAAAAATGAGTCAATGAATTAAATTTTAATTAATGGCGATGGATAGGGCTTACTAGTACCTACATTTGACAAAAAAATAATTCAATTCCATTTATTCATTAGCGATTACAATGCTTCCATTCGGAAGTAAAAATTAATCCTCACAATTTTAACGGAATTTTTCCAGTTATTCTGGCACCATACGGTCTCGCTGGTACCCTCACCGGTCAAGTTGGCCGTGTAGACAGCCAACTACTCGAAGAATGGAAGAACTTTTACCCAATGAATGGTAATAACATCGAGTCTGGTCTTCCCCCACTCGTTGAAGTACTCGTGGGTGGTGTTAGAATGCGTTATCCATCCTGTTACGTTCTCGTCACCGATATGGACGATATTCCAACTGAATTGCCACTGTCACCACCGTACAGTCCAGCAACAGCAACTTACGAGCATCCAAATTCAATTCAACGCGACTCAAAAGCTTCCACTGAATTGCCTGAACGTGTTTGGGCCGAATGCACACTCGGTTCACCACTATCTTCCAAGTGTAATGATGCATCTTCCCCGGAGCTTGGTACCTGGACATTCGTCGATGCAACACAAAAGTCTTCCTGCACCTGCTCCAAGTGAGTGCCACAAACACTATTATCAATTAATGGTTAATTTTTCCTGATTTTTAGTTACTCGTTGATGTTTTTAGTTTAGTCCGAGGCATGTCAGATTCAATCTCTGAAGTTTGAGCAATTTTAGAGTCCAATTTTACATATTAAACAACAATAATTTACTTGTCATTATTTTTAAAAAACATGACAACAGTGAAAACTCTTGAGGAAATTGTTCGTGCATGTTAGGAAGTAGACGAGCAGTATTGGGAGTGATGAGAGAGATTTTTCAGCGAAAATAAAAATTGAAGATGTAGATTTCAGTGGCTGTCGCAGTGTGTGCATGTGAGAATTATTTATCCACAGAAAAATCAACGGAATTAATTAAAAGACTGATTAAATTAATGAGTGATATAAAAGAGAGAAAGAGGGTAGATAAGGTTCAATTTAAAAAATTAAAGAACAGGGATCATCATTTGAAAAATTAAAACTACGCGATTGCAGGTGTACGACCCCCGGGGGTTGGAAGGGCATCGCCTCCACTCAGGTTCAGAGGGAAAGAGTTGATAAAGGTGGAAGGAGGGTCGTGCCGTTTCATCGACGCCCTACCACCCAGTGGGATGCTTCTTGCCCCTCTGTCCCTGCAAATGCCCCCAGGTGGGTATCTGCCCCCGAAAAAAAAAAAAAAAAATCAATGAATCAAGAATAATCGATTAATTGAACAAAAGTTGAACGATCATTTGTCACTCATCGAACTAAAGAAACTTAATCATTCATTTTTTATTTAAATAAATGCCTCTAATATCACGTTCGCTTAAGGTGAAAGCTCAGGCGCTTTATCACGATTAAATCCTCATTCAGGCTTAAGGCCCGAGTGTACTGTCTTTCAAACGTCATCTCGATGTTTTTTTTTCATCTTTCGTCATCTGAAATTGTCAATTAAGTCCTGCATCATGCAGAAGTTTTGAAAAATTATGAATGAATAATTTTAAAAAAGTAGAAAAAATTCTTAATTTTTTCAAAGAGCATTTTTAATTTATATTCAGAATAAGTTGAATAATAAGAAATTGAAAAATGTATCGGATTTACGGTGACAAATGGCGGCCTGTCACCCAATATCATGCAGGGGGAAGACTGATTTCGTAAATATTTTCCCACACTCCACAGAGACATTTATTACGGAAAAGGCTCTTTGAAAAAAGTTGCAATATTTTGGAGAATTTTTTAATCACACTTTTAAAATTGAGATACCTAGAGCTGTCACTTCCCATGAGGAGTTGATGTTTTCTTATCCACCATGGAAAATGACAGCTAATAGATAATTTGCCACAGCGAATCAGATATTTGTAATTTCCACTTTTTTCAACTCATTCTGAATCCCAATTAAAAACGCTCTTTGCCAAAGTTCAGAATTTTTTCTATTTTTTTATCATTCTATCATAATTTTTGGGAATTTGTACATGATGTACCACTCAATTGACAATTTTGGATTACGAAAGATGAAAAAAACCCAAATAACATTCGAAAGATAGTCACCTGGGCCTTAATTATTTGATTTGAGCCCTAGGTAGTTGCATGCTGATTATCAATAATTACGAATTACTCAATTAAGGTGATAGTTTGTGTAGCAGCTTTGCTTGTCATTTTATTTCTGGGATCACCGTCAGGGCTATTATTTTGACATTATTTAACAGTCTTTCATCGCTTAATTCATCGTTAAAAGCTCATCTGGACTGGGTTCAATCGATTTCCCCGGGGGAAAATGATAAAAAAAAGCCCCTCGGATAATCAATTTTTTATGGTGATTTAGGTCAACACTGAATCGAAGTACAGAGGCACCAAGTACTCCACCAGGGGGTCCTCCCTCGTACTCGCGTGGTCCACCAACGGGTGGTGACTGCCCTCCAGTACCGTCAGTGGGCTCTCCAGGCTCACCAGTTCCATCACCCCTTCCAACTCCTCATTCAGAGCCAGCATCGGTGCCACCATCGGCTGATCCAACGATGCCAACACTGAGTCCACAACCACCGCCAAGTCACTCGAATACTGCCCCACCATTGACACCATCCCAGGGTCCCAAATCCACATCGTCAGCATGCTGCAATAATAATCAAATGCCCAGTCCAGCGCCAGGACCAACGCTTAAACGACCAATACTGGCGTCTAGGGAGTACGAGGGCGCTCTTCTGGATGATGAACAGCCGCTCTCTTGGCTGTACGATTATTCAACGCAGGAGGCATGGCTCAATCATCCTGTTAAACGGTTCAAGGAGGATGGATATAATCCATCTGTTGGGCCCTGCAATCAACGATCGAGCAGTCTTTATCCACCCATGAATAATTCAATTAATCAACAGGCACCTAAACTCGAGATCAAGCAGGAGCCAGGATTGATTACTGTGAGTTTAGTTTTAGTGAATTTATTTATTTTTCAATTTTTAAAGCTATTGTTGTCCAACTCATTCAATTGGAGCGGTTTTTTGCATTGAACTATTTTAGAATTGAGAATGAAAAATTATTAAACGAATTCATTCAATTTTAATCGGTTTGAGAAATTGCTTTCTTGTCATCAAGAAATTGTCATTGTCTTTAAGACAAGTACAAAATTACTTGACGAAACTTTTGATTTTCTTAGTGCAAGATATTTTACTCTTGAAAATTTTTAAGACTGACGTTTCTTGAAATATGTAAAGACGTATTTGGTTCCCGGAATTAATTTCCCCAACAAAAAATTCCCGGAAAAAATTTCCCCGAATAAAATTATCAATTTACAACAACACAAAATTAACTACATCCTTCAAGAATTTATCACATAATTATAATTATAATTTACAATCCCCACAAAATGGGAAACAATGTCAAGGAAAAAATTATATAAAGAAATTTTAAAATTTTTATTCGGGAAAACATTTTCCGGGGAAATTTTTTCCAAGGAATTTTTTTCGGTGAAAAAAACTCGGGTCACCACGTATTCCTCAAAAACCTCCGTTTTTGTCAGTTTACTGTAAATTTTCTTATTTCGTGATATTCTCTCTCGTTGAGTGATGAAAAATGATTCTTCGCTTTCCTGTCGTTCTCATTAAATTCCCCAATCCAAATCCCCGGCATAATCAATAAATTACCCCCTCATGTTCAGAATCAACGAAATATTTTCACCGAATTCATTGACACTTCACTAATCAAACCCTCTAAAAATCCAACCCCCCAAAACGCCAAACGAATTAATTCTTCCAGGGCGATTGCACCGGCAGAGCCGACCCCTACGACTTCGACCCCTCAGGGGATGAGAACGGTGGATCGGACGCCCTCCGTCGTCAGCGCGACGAGCCAAAGCCGGGCTCCCTCTTCACCTCCGAGGGCCTCCAGGCCTCCTACAAAGACCTCGACCAGATATTCGACAACTCCGACCCAGACACCTCCAGCGACGAGACAAACCTCAATCAACTCCAGGTGCAGACGCCCCCAGGCTCGAACAAATCCGGTGGCCTTCACGAGGAGACCCGCCTGGACGGCACAACAAAGCACAACAATCGTGGAGTGGGAGTCCTCCGCCCAGAGGAGCTCTCGAAAATGTTCCCAACGCCCCCCTCCCTGGAGCACAACCCAGTGGCCTCCCCCTGCCAACTGAGCGACGTCCCAATGGACCAGACAGAGCTCTCCCTGAGCCAGCGCCCCCTGCGCCAGCTCCCCGACATCTACCCGAACATGGGATCACCACCTGAGGAGCCAATCGACGACTGGTCCTACGTATTCAAGCCCTCCCTAATAAGCAAGCTAGTGGGCTCATCAAAATACGCACCACTGACAAATCTCCCGAGTCAATCCCTGCCACCAGTGACACTGCCATCCCACTGCTTCTACCGGCCCTCCTGGCAATGCAATCAGGCCCCCAACAGCCAGGAAAAATCCACCAACAGGTCCCAGACCCAGTCAAATAGATCCCAAACCCCCCAGTCAACACCCCAACCCCCTCAACCCCAAGTCCCAACTCCCCAGCAGATTTGTCCCCCCTCACCAGCCCCAGCAGTGGCCCCATACCGTTCAGGCAGACCACCGCCTCCCCCCTACGACCAGCCGAGTCCCGCCACCTCGACGTCGTCCTATCTAAACAAAAACCTCAATTCCATGGAGGCTGACACACCCGGACCAACGAGAGCACCAGAATCAAACTCCCTGATCGTTAATATTCTCCTGGGTGACACTGTCCTCAACATCTTCAGGGATCACAACTTCGACAGCTGCAGTCTGTGTGTCTGCAATGCTGGGCCAAAGGTTGTTGGTAATATAAAAGGTGCTGACGCTGGTGTTTACCTAGCTGGCTCTTGGACAGGTGGTGGCAGTGGTTTATTTCACGACGACGATCAGATACGTTGCAGCTGTGGTTTCAGTGCTGTTGTTAATCGACGTCTTGCCCATAAAGCTGGATTATTCTACGAGGACGAGATGGAGATAACTGGAATAGCTGATGATCCTGGTGATAAGAAGAAGGGATCACTGATGGCTGTTGCCAATGGAGGTGGAAAGTCCGAGGGTCTGGATGTGATTCCCTCTGGGGTATTGGAACTCCTTCGTGAACAGTGCGCCATTGTTCAGAGCTCTGTCAGCAGTCTCTACAGGGCTGCCAAGGTGTACGCTGGATCCAGGAGCACCAGCAGCATGGCGCAGCCAAGTTTAAATACACTGGAGTTCAATGATGGAAATGATGTGTCACTGGCTGCCCTTGAGCAGGGAAAACTCGTGGATGGCAGTCAGATGGAGAGGAGTAACAGGATAAGTGGAGTGCACAGGTGGGCATTCATCAGAGCTAGGGGGCCTCAGTGCACTGGTGACATTGTCAGGATGATGAGGGGACTTCAGCCCCTTCTGCAGGAGGCAGTCCAGAAAAAATGCACAACGAGAATGTGGGAGGCACCCTACACCGTTGCTGGACCACTCACCTGGAGGCAGTTTCATCGATTAGCTGGGAGGGGTACGGACGATCGATGCGAACCCCAGCCAATACCAGCTCTTGTCGTTGGTTACGACAGAGACTGGCTGTCGTTGTCGCCTTATGCTTTGAACTACTGGGAGAAACTATTGCTGGAGCCATACGCTGGACCGAGAGACGTTGCCTACGTTGTTCTCACGCCGGACAACGACTCGGTCATCAGTAAAGTCAAGTATTTCTTCAGAGAGCTGTCGACAACGTACGAGATTTGCAGGCTGGGGAAGCACACCGCAATAACAAAGGCCTCCAGAGATGGAATTATTAAAGTGGGTAAAAATTCCTGTCAGAAATTTGCCAAACAACCGATTGACGATTGGTTCAAGCTACTTGGGGAGAATCAGTTGGGCGAGCAGTTGAGACTTTACGCTCAAGTCTGCTCTCATCGTCTTGGGCCTTATCTCACCCAGGTGATACAGGACAGGAGCCTCCTGGACCCCGCTGATTCACCGAGTAAACATCAGAGTCAGTCCCAACCGCCATCGGTACCACCTGCTGAGTCCATGCCACCGACTCCAGACGGGGCTGTCTCCATCAAACAAGAGCCTGATAATGAAGTGACTAGAAGTGAAACCCCATCCAACACTCCCAACAATAATTCTGTGGGGAATACCACACCCACCAATTCCCAGACATCGCCGGGGAATAATGGAAGTAATTCACAGACGTCAGGGAATAGTACAGCAGCTTCGACGACCATTGGACCTGATGAAGATGAAATTGAGCCACCGGCTGTTGTCGTTTACATCGTTGAGCCTTTTTCACTTGGTGGACCGGAGAATCCTGACAGGAGGCGGCTGGCAGTGCTCGCTTTACTCAGGGCGTACTCAGCGGCCATCAGTGCAATGCCGGAAAATATAAGATCTAATATAAATGTTCAACTGATCTCTCTGGAGAGCATCATGGAGCTGGGGAGGGCCAGGGAGAGGAGAAAAATTCAGGACGAAATGCGGGCACTTGCGTTGAATGTCTTCCTTCAAGGCAGGAGACTGTTGAATCACAATTCAACTGTCAAGAGTCTGACTGGATTTGGCACAGCGGCCGCTGCTGATCTCTTCCTCAAGAGCAAGGATGAGAGGAATAGGGCTCCTTATCGGCTTTATGCGCCGGCTTATGTACTAGCTCCACTGAGGCCCAAGAGCGAGGCTCCAGAGTCCTTTGGAATTGCTGGACCCGAAGAGTGTTCTGTACTTTATCTGAGCTATTGTCTGTCGGAGGATCAGTCGAGGCTTTTGGCTGTTGCCACTGACGACAGAGGGGAGATTTTCGAGACTGCTGCCATCAATATTGATATTCCGAATAGGAAGAGGAGGAAACGGGCCTCGGCGAGGAGAATTGGACTCCAAAAACTCATGGATTTTATTCTTGGGGTCATGTCCCAGGGGGTGCAACCTTGGAGGCTGGTCGTGGGGAGGGTGGGGAGGATTGGGCATGGGGAGCTCAAGGGCTGGAGTTGGCTGCTGTCGAGGAAATCTCTCCTCAAGGCCTCGAAACATCTCAAGGAAATTTGTGGACAGTGCAGCCTTCTTTATCCCTCGGTTGCACCCTGTGTTCTCAGTGCTTGTCTTGTATCGCTTGAACCGGACTCTACGTTGCGGCTCATGGCGGATCAGTTCACTCCGGATGATAGGTTCAGTCAACCTGCGGTCAATTGTCAATTGTCTACTCCTCAGGATGTCACCTGCACTCATATTCTTGTGTTTCCAACTTCGGCGACTACTACAGTATGTATAAGCTTTTTTTGTTCATTAGGAGGCTCGGGTGTACTGTCTTTCGAATTTTGTCTGGATTTTTTTATCTTTCGTAATCCAAAGTTGTCAATTGAGGGGTAGAGTAAACTGCCCAGTAGATGGACGCCTATGAAAACCGCCCAGTAGATGGACGTTTGTTTTTTAGCAATTGAAAAAAGAAATTGATCGAAACAAAATCGTCACTCAGGGGTTAAGAATCACAACAGTTAGTGAAAATTCAAAGCAACAATTCACATTTCAGTATTTTTTTGCGTAATTTGCTATCCAAAAGTAGCTCGTCCATCTATAGGACAGTGTCCATCTACTGGGTAGCTTACCCTATATCATGTGGAAATTCCCAAAAATATGATAGAATGATGGAAAAAATAGAAAAAATTCTGAACCTTTTGAAAGAGCGTTTTTAATTGGGATTCAGAATGAGCTGAAAAAAGTGGAAATTACAAATATCTGATTCGCTGTGGCAATTATCTATTAGCTGTCATTTTTCGTGGTGGATAACAAAACACTGACTCCTCGTGGGAAGTGACAGCTAGGTATCTCAATTTTTAAAACAGTGGTATGTAGTCATCTGCCATTTTTATGTGATAAAAGTGTGATTTAAAAATTCTCAAAAATATTACAACTTTTTTCAAAGAGATGATATTGGGTGACAGGCCGCCATTTGTCACCGTAAATCAGATACATTTTTCAATTTCTTGTTATTCAACTTATTCTGAATATAAATTTAAAATGCTCTTTGAAAAAATTAAGAATTTTTTCTACTTTTTTTTGATTATTCATTCATAATTTTTCAAAACTTCTCCATGATCCAGGACTTAATTGACAATTTCAGATGACGAAAGATGAAAAAAAACACCGAGATAACGTTCGAAAGATAGGACACCCGGTCCTTAAGTCGATTTAATCTTTAGCTGAGTTTTCCAGAAATATTTCCGAATTAGAAGGAGATAGCGAAATTTTCATTATAACCTTTTTTGTAGAGCGAATTGAGTGCTACTAAAAAGGTTCTGAGAAAAATTTTGCTGTCTCCCTTAGATTCCGAGATATTGATTGAAAACTGGTCAATAGTCAAAATTGGCTTATCTCCTTTTATTGGACTACACTTAAATATCCCCTAAATTGCATTCTCCGCTGACGAATATTCTGCTAGTTTTACCTTCATTATTTTCGGAGATATGCCAAGTGTTTTCAGGAGAAAAAAAAAACTGAAGAAAAGCCAAATCTAGATTTTTTAAAGCAAAAGTCAAATTGTCAGTTGATAAATTTTTCGATTGTCCGTCACCAGTCGTCGCAGACAGCATTCCAGGAGCAGCACATAAATGGTCCTGAGCTGGGTGATGACGAGTTATTCTCAGCCCTGAATGACGATATGCCTGAGGGTATGGAGGGAATGGGTGATTTCAACGATATATTCAACGTCTGGCCAGAAGCAACTGGCGGTGGTGGTCAGAGTCCTGGTGGCAGTCCCCACAGGCCCGAGGGTTCGCCAATGGGTGGAGATGGTGGCGGCTCTGGTATGGGAAATCACGACGGCCCTGGCAGTCCATTTCCCTGCAGCAATACACCGAGGGTAACTATCATTCATTATTTATCGTGATTTCAATTTTCGAGGGGTGATTTTGTCACTGATTGCGAATGATGACGACAGGCCACTGTTGCTGATCAAGCCGAGGAGGTGGGGACACTGCTCCAACAGCCACTGGCACTTGGCTATCTCGTGTCAACAGCACCTACTGGACGCATGCCACCCTGGTTCTGGGCTGCTTGTCCTCATCTTGAGGGCGTTTGTCCTGCATTCCTGAAAAATGCTCTTCATCTGCACAGTCCAGCGATACAGCAGAATAGTGATGATTTGCTGCAACAGCAGAGTGCGCTGACTGCACATCCACTGGATTCACAGTACACAACTGATGTGTTGAGGTAATTCAGTCATTATTCTATTGAATTTACTATCTATTTCCGTTATTAAGATAAAATCAGTAGCGAAGCGGTAAACCGGGTTAAGTCGATTTTTACTATTGGCTAGTTTTTGACGAATATCTCGGAATCTAAAAGAGATAGAAAGATTTTTGTCATGACCTTTTTTGTAGAGCCAATAGAGCGTTATAAAAAAAGTAATGAGAAAAATTTTGCTATCTCTCTTAGATTCCGAGATATTCAGCAAAAACTAGCTAATAGTCAAAATCGACTTAACTCGGTTTACCGCTTCACTACTGAAATGATGATTCGGTTTTCCTCTGGATTTTTTTTTTAATTTCAAACTGTTGAACGTTTTGAAAAAAATGGGGGAAATTGCTCCTGTATTGCGAATGGTATAGTTATTTTTGCTAATAAATTAGCAATACGCTTCCGAATGGTCATTGCGCTTATTTTTTTCCATTGTATATTATTCGTAGGCTATTTTGTTTTCTTGAATTGAATCAATTTCTTTTCAACTAATTGTTTTAGATTTTCCACTCAATGAAATTCTAAAAATTTCTGAAAATTTCTGTGAAGTATTATTAGGAATATTTCATTTATACATAATTGAATGCATTCGAAACATCAGATTTAAAGGAACCATCAGAAAGCTAACTTTCCGGGGAATTCATGAAAAATTCGAAATTTCTAGAAATTATCCTAAAAATCAAATTAACCGAGACAGTTATTGTGGAAACAAACATATTAAGCTATGATTGAATTTATTTGAAGCGCACTATCCAGAGATATCTGCGGAATTCTGATTTTCGAAAAATACGAAATTTTGGAAAAATTTCACAGAAATCAAAATAACGATTATTGCCATCACTTTCATCATCGTACTCCCGTCATTCTAAATTCATTTCATTCTCGTACAGCCGTCATTCAATGAATTTAGAACATTTTTTTAATTATCGTGTTACAACTGAATTTTGAAAAAATTCGAAAATAAAAAAATGAATCGAATTAAATTTCAATTAATGGCGATGGATAGGGCTTAACAGTACCTACATTTGAGAGAAAAAACGATTCAACTCCATCTATTCATAGCGAGAAATTGAAGAAAAAATTTGTTACACACTAAAAAATGCATTTTCGGAATTTTGGCATCATAATGGATCGATACAACACAAAAAATCCAAAACTAACTTTTGAACGATTACAATGCTTCCATTCGGAAGCAAAAATAGAAAGTCTTTAAAAAAAAATTGTCAACAACGATAAACAATATTTCAGATACGTCCTAGAAGGATACAATGCACTATCATGGCTGGCAGTTGATTCAAACACTAAGGATCGTCTCTCTTGTTTACCAGTGCACGTACAAGCGCTCATGCAGCTGTACCACGCATCAGCAGCCCTCGTCTGACCCAGACCATCAAAATTACTAGCGCATAATTACCAACCCCTCAATCTCTCTCACGCAATTATTATTATTATGTTTAATATTAGTAACACGTGGGGCTTAAACGAGAGCATAAAGGAGTCACTTTCATACGCCCTCATGACAACATTCTCTCAGTTCCAATCGAGAGTCATGCAATTATCAATTCAAACTAGTGATTTTTATTTAATTAGAAATATGGTGGAGAGGCAGCTAATAGACAGCTACAGTAACCGATTAAAATGACTCAATTTTTTTCTCTTTTATTACGCAATTTTTAGGTAATTTTAATTTGGCTCAAGAGAGAATGAATAACGAAACGAATAATGAATGATTAAAAATACATGATGTTTAGCATAATAGGGCATAATAATTTTTTGCATAAAATCCATTGCCTCTTCGAATTTTTTAGATAGTTGAATTTTTAAAGACAAAATGAACAAAGAAATAATCAGAATCTCTAGTAAGCAAATAATAATAATGGTTGCGTAATATCAAAAGGAAAAGGAAAAATAAACAAAATAGTAGAGGAAAAATGGGAAAATGTTTTTAATTGTAAATTGACTTTTTGTACAAAGCTTTTAATTATTACTAGCGACAAAGTAATATAACGAATATTACGTTGTTTTTTAATTTTATATAGATGAATATAAATGAACAAAAGACGAAATAATTGAAAAAAAATAACACCATAAGAATTATGGGACAACAGCGAGAATAATGATGAGGACGTGTGGGGCTTTAAACATTAGATGAATTATCCATTATTGTAATCAATCTCCCCTCCCCCCCAGTTGTCGATTTTTTATTGATGATTTGATATTCATTAAATAGCTAGCCCCCTCTCTTTCTCTCTCCTTCTCCCCCTCCCCCATATTTTCGCCTCGTACAAGCCCCAAGTGGAAGAATTGATATTAAAGGGAATTCAGTTGATGACGCGGCTCGATAAAATCATAAAAGATGAATGAAAAATTCTCTCAATGGGGCCACCCTGTTATCATGTTTATTAGTGTCACATTGAGAGTTTTAATCGCGTGATACTTGTATATTAATTTTCACAATTACAATTCCTTTCTTAAAAGAGAATAAAGAAAAAAAGAACAAAAATCGTTTTATTCATGATAATGAGATGATTAATAGATGACATTCTATTATAAATAACAGTTGTAATGTAAAATATTGTTTAAAATGAGAATAAGTAATTTATCATTGAATTTAATTGACGATTGATGGAAAAAAATTAGGCGAATTGATGAGGACTATTGAACAATAGGAGAAAGTAAGAAAAATGTGAGGTAAAAAGTAACAGTTGTGTCTAAATTATTTCGTTTATTCCAAGGGACAATTTTATTTTTTTTCATCAAAAAATTACTTCACTGATGAGAGTGAAATTGAATTTTCCTTTTTAATCGGTGGAAGGGAGGGAAACAATTTTTTTGATGATTGAAAAAAATAAAATTTTTAAAATGGGGCGCGTCTGAGGCGGGGCCACTGCGTCAGTCGCATAGTACAAATAATAAATTGTACATAGGATCTAGAGGAAGAAAACCCTATCCCCCTGAAGGTGAAAAAAAAATGAAAAAAAAAGCGATGAAAAAATTGTGAAGATTCATTGGTTTTATTTACTCACACAGAATCCTCAGACTCACTTATGTATTTATAGTATTTATTACTTGGGTAGTAACGACATTATTGGGATTATTATATTATATTATTACCATTAACATTATGAAATACAGTTTTATGTGTATATATATCTATATATCCTCATTCTGCATTAAAAAACATCCACTGTACGTATCCCTTTATTCACTTAATTTACTTAAAAAACTTGTGCTTTTCATGCTGGATTATGCATTCGATTAATCTTGCATTGTTGCACAATTACGTTGAATGGGACGAGAGGAATTATTTCATTATCAAATATTGAATAGTTGATGAATAATTCTCTCATCTCTTTTAGAAGAAGGAAAAATGTGAGTCGTTGGCGTCTGATGACTAGCATTCGAATTTTTTACTGTACAGTTGACATGGCCATTTAGAGAAAAAACAACAACAATTGATTCCTATAATTTTCTTTGGACTAGTATTCAGTGATAGCTGATGGCCTCAGTGGTAACTCCTCGATGTTGTGAGTGACCCCGTAGGGTCTCAAGTGATAAATTAAATACTCAAGTACGTACATCATATTTGGCGATACATAGTGGAATGATACGGCACTGTCTGAGCAACAATTGAGACCGTCTTTGGTCTCGTAATAGATGTACTTCCAGTACCAGAAGTCCTTGTCTACGTGATTGGGTATGAGATGATGCTCAGGTACGAATGGGAAGAATCTTCCTCTTCCAAAGGGGTCTCTCGAGTCCATCGCTTTGACGCCGACGTTCTCCAGGCATTTGCCCATCTCCACGTCCTCAGCACCAGCATTGTCGTAACGACATTTTTTCGTGTCTGGGAGTCCCTCCTCGATGAATTTACGGAGACCCTCTTTGCTAAGTACGTAACCAGCGCCACCGCTCATGTAGCCCTGCTTCACGAAGGGCTTGAAACGACAGCCGAAGTACAGAGGGGATGAGGGGTTGTAGGATGATAGCATGTAACGCAGGTTTTCAACAATAACGTATCTGAAAAAAAATCGTTTTTTCACGTAATTAATTTCTTTAATTGGGGGAGGGTGGCGCAACATTAAACAGCGGGGCAAAATGACTGTTTGAGGCAGTTCATTCAACAAATTTTTTTTTGTTAAATATTTTTTTTATGAATTTTGGTTATTTACTTTTTTTTATTTTTGAGAGTACTGATGAGAATAAGAATTTTACATTCAGTAGAGTGGAATATTATTGAGAAGTTTTGAAATGAAACAGGGGGAGAACCAAAGGAGGAAAAAGGAAAATGTGGCACTGAATTTCAATCGAATGAAAAAAGAAAAGTGCAATCGGCCTAATCTAATTAATTGAATTATAAGACGAATAGAAAAATGTTATTCTCATCAGTACTTCCAATAATAAAAAAAGTTGGCAAAAAAAATTTTTAACAATTTTTTTTTAAAAAACGTCAATTTTTTTGTAATTTTTTGAATTAGGGGAAGTGAATAAAAAAAATAATGAAAACAAAATTTAACAAAAAAATTTTTTTGCTTGAATTACGTCAGTCATTTTTCGTCTGTTTCATTTTGCCCCACTCTCCCCTAATTTTCAAAAAATTCATTGAGGCATAAATTTTTATCAAGTCATTAATTTTGTTAAATTTATTTTTCAAGTGTCAAAAAAAAAATATTATTTCCACAATTTCCCCTGCATCCAACCCCTACAGAGACTGGAAAAAAATCCATTCGTCACATTTCCCTCCCGCCCCTGTAAAATCGATCCCCCGGCGCTAAAAAATTAAACCTTACGTGTCGTCATCAGCTTTCATAAACCAATCGACCTCATCCTTATACTTGTCATAAGCATATTTGAATGCCTCTTTGGTCTTGGCCCATAAATTATCTCTGCCTTCCTTCACCGGCAGCACAACGCTGGGTAAACTGGGGTCTGAAACCGAATAAAATGCCCAAACTCAGCATTTTTTTAATTCATTTACGCCATTCATCACGTTACAAGGAATACGAGACTCCGGAAAAATATGGCGTGTTGACGCAGCTCAAATACCTTCAGCCGAGCTCATGAATAAGAGAACATTGCAGCGTTTGCCCCAGGTGGCTTTGACGTGCCTCGCCTTGCTCTGGTGATTCTTGGGGCCTGTCATGATCCAGCAGAGGACACGAACTTTTTTAGCCATTTCCTGGGCTACTTTGTCCTCGCCCTTGTGGAACTCCTCATCAGCTCCGTGAAATTTCACTTCTGTATCTGGACCAAGCTGCGATTTTCAATGAAATTATTCACTTTATTGAATGGATTTTTTCAGCTCTGTTTGATCACTTGGCTACTGAAATAGTTTAAGACTCAAAAATTTTAGATGTGAAAGCCTAAATGATCAAGACGTCATATTTAACTCAATTTAAATCAGTACGCAATTATCTCATTAATCATTAATTTAATGAGACTTCATTTTTAAATGAGTAAATTTTCTTAATGCTCAGGCAAATGTTCTACAGGGAAAAGTCAACGACTTAATGAGCATTAACGGTCATTAATCGAAATACCCATCAACATTAATTACACTAAATTTCATCAATCAATTAATTACAATGCTCACCTCTGAATCCAGCTCTGAGTAGTGATGGGGGTCCCGATACCCCCCGGACCCCCCTGGGAGCCACCCCAGCATCCTACTGGAGTCCCTCGTGGCTGTAATCAGCAGACATGCCGATAAGAACCCAAAAACCATTCCACTTGCCAGCGTCAACACGAATCTCCGACCGCCACGTCCCCCTGAGCAGTACAAAAATTGTGGCTTGAACCATTACCTTGAATTCTCAATATTTTGACAGATTGAGTGGCTCAGCCTTGAAATAAAATTTACAACCATTGAAATCAGTGTAGATATAGTTCACCAAGACGACTCAATATCAGAGTTTATTTACATATTAAAAATAATGGATCGTTCCCAGGGATTAATGACCACAAAAAAAATCAATAGATTGAAGACACCCAAAGTAAATGGATTGTTTTCAAAGAGTATTTTTTATAAAGATTGAGAAATAAGTCCGATAGAGAGGAAATAGGGAATGGATAATTTATCATGGTAACTAACGATCTCACAGCCATCGAATACTGTGACAAATTATTAATTTGCAATTTCCTCCCTATTGGGTTTATTTCCCAATATTATTCAAAAACGCTCTTTGAAAATGTTCGGCTTTTTCTCAACGTTTTTTGATTGTACTATCATAATTTTTGGAGACTCCAGGGCTATGTGAAACTGAATAGCAATTGGAGATCATTCCAGATTATCAAAATAAAAAAAACAACCGAGATCACGTTCGAAATATAATAAATATAATCCATCTTCTTAATGTAAAATATATCACAATTTCCATTGGATTTTACACCGCGCAGGAGTCCCTAAAAATTATGATTGTGCAATCAAAAAAAGTAGAAGAAACTGAACATTTTCAGAGAGCGTTTTTAATAAAGATTAAGAAATAAGTCCGATAGAGAGGAAATAGGGAATGGATAATTTATCATGGTAACTAACGATCTCACAGCCATCGAATACTGTGACAAATTATTAATTTGCAATTTCCTCCCTATTGGGTTTATTTCCCAATATTATTCAATAACGCTCTTTGAAAATGTTCGGTTTTTTCTCAACGTTTTTTGATTGTACTATCATAATTTTTGGAGACTCCAGGGTTATGTGAAACTGAATCGCAATTGGAGATCATTCCAGATTATCAAAATAAAAAAAACAACCGAGATCACGTTCGAAATATAATAAATATAATCCATCTTCATAATGTAAAATATATCACAATTTCCATTGGATTTTACACCGCGCAGGAGTCCCTAAAAATTATGATTGTGCAATCAAAAAAAGTAGAAGAAACTGAACATTTTCAGAGAGCGTTTTTAATAAAGATTAAGAAATAAGTCCGATAGAGAGGAAATAGGGAATGGATAATTTATCATGGTAACTAACGATCTCACAGCCATCGAATACTGTGACAAATTATTAATTTGCAATTTCCTCCCTATTGGGGTTATTTCCCAATATTATTCAAAAACGCTCTTTGAAAATGTTCGGCTTTTTCTCAACGTTTTTTGATTGTACTATCATAATTTTTGGAGACTCCAGGGCTATGTGAAACTGAATAGCAATTGGAGATCATTTCAGATTATCAAAATAAAAAAAACAACCGAGATCACGTTCGAAATATAATAAATATAATCCATCTTCATAATGTAAAATATATCACAATTTCCATTGGATTTTACACCGCGCAGGAGTCCCTAAAAATTATGATTGTGCAATAAAAAAAAGTAGAATAAACTGAACATTTTCAAAGAGCATTTTTAATAAAGATTAAGAAATAAGTCCGATAGAGAGGAAATAGGGAATGGATAATTTATCATGGTAACTAACGATCTCACAGCCATCGAATACTGTGACAAATTATTAATTTGCAATTTCCTCCCTATTGGGGTTATTTCCCAATATTATTCAAAAACGCTCTTTGAAAATGTTCGGCTTTTTCTCAACGTTTTTTGATTGTACTATCATAATTTTTGGAGACTCCAGGGCTATGTGAAACTGAATAGCAATTGGAGATCATTTCAGATTATCAAAATAAAAAAAACAACCGAGATCACGTTCGAAATATAATAAATATAATCCATCTTCATAATGTAAAATATATCACAATTTCCATTGGATTTTACACCGCGCAGGAGTCCCTAAAAATTATGATTGTGCAATCAAAAAAAGTAGAAGAAACTGAACATTTTCAGAGAGCGTTTTTAATAAAGATTAAGAAATAAGTCCGATAGAGAGGAAATAGGGAATGGATAATTTATCATGGTAACTAACGATCTCACAGCCATCGAATACTGTGACAAATTATTAATTTGCAATTTCCTCCCTATTGGGGTTATTTCCCAATATTATTCAAAAACGCTCTTTGAAAATGTTCGGCTTTTTCTCAACGTTTTTTGATTGTACTATCATAATTTTTGGAGACTCCAGGGCTATGTGAAACTGAATAGCAATTGGAGATCATTTCAGATTATCAAAATAAAAAAAACAACCGAGATCACGTTCGAAATATAATAAATATAATCCATCTTCATAATGTAAAATATATCACAATTTCCATTGGATTTTACACCGCCCAGGAGTCCCTAAAAATTATGATTGTGCAATCAAAAAAAGTAGAAGAAACTGAACATTTTCAAAGAGCGTTTTTAATAAAGATTAAGAAATAAGTCCGATAGAGAGGAAATAGTGAATGGATAATTTATCATGTCATTTATCATAATACTGTGACAAATTATTAATTTGCAATTTCCTCCCTATTGGGGTTATTTCTCAATATTATTCAAAAACGCTCTTTGAAAATGTTCGGCTTTTTCTCAACGTTTTTTGATTGTACTATCATAATTTTTGGAGACTCCAGGGCTATGTGAAACTGAATCGCAATTGGAGATCATTCCAGATTATCAAAATAAGAAAACAACCAAGATCGCGTTCGAAAGATAATCAACCCGGGCCGTCACTGAAGATTTAATGAGCCATTAAAATTAAAATACTCATCGTCTTTCAAGTGAAAAAATAAATGTCTCACCGTCAAATGCAGACAGCCTCTGCTGAACCATGTTCCAGAATGCTCCAATAGTTCGATAAAACCCTCTTTCCATAAACTTTATTTATCATTGCTTATCCTCATTTCACAACGTATGAATTCCAATTGCCGCTGCTTTGTATCTTCCTTTCATCCTCAGCTATAAAGCCATTTAAAACTCATAAACAGTGGAAAAAAAATTCAATTCTCTCCATTAAATAACCAACATGACGAAACACGAAACAATGATTTTGCAGGAAAGCAAATAAATGTAAATTACCGGTACAAAAATTGTATTGTATGGAACCTTGATGTGTGCGTGACTATATCGAAGCGAGAGATAATGATTTGGATTGCTCTAGCGGAACACGATAATAGAATGATTATGGATTTTTCGTCTTTGATAAGAGCCAAAGATAACTCTTGTGGACTGAAATAATTTAAGTTCTCCCGGGTTAATAATTGGCACAATTTTGCTTGTCGAGAAATTTTATCAGTTCTATGCATACATTTCTGCGAAAATACCTCCAGTGCAAATGAATATTCAAAAGCTAGCCTTTACGAATAAATCAACTTTAGTTTCATAAGTTATCGTGAATGGAAATGCCAACGAGGGAAAGATTATTTTTGATTTTGGCTGAGTAAATGGCAATACCACACTGAGAGAAAAACAAACACATTGTCAAACAAGTCTTGTTTGGGCCAGCAAAATCGCTAGTTGAAAATTGCCAAAAAAGAATTTGTTTGGTTCGAATTTGAAAGTCTCAAACATGAATAATTGTTCTGCTTTCGGCAGCAACGAAATATTTGGCTCAAGTGGCGGATAATTCACACCAGACGGTGCCTTTTCAGGATGAAAATATCTCACAGAGGAACATTTATCGACAAATATTTCATCCCCAAGTTACAAGATTGCTATCATATCATTATTATTGTTTCATTTAAGGGTTCATTTGTTGTCTGTGATTATGAGACAGCCGAAACGAAAAACTACTATCCCTTGTTTCGCATAAAACAAAGGTTTTTCGGGGGCAAAATAATTGGCACAGGTTTGCTTGTCGAAAATTTTTATCAGCTTTATGCAAACATTTCTGCGAAAATACCTCCAGTACAGATGAATATTCAAAGTCTGCCCTTTACGAATAAATCGACTTTGGCTTCATAAATAATCGCGAATGCACACGCAGACGAGAGACAAATGAATAATAGTGTTATTCCCTTATCACTTTGATTGAGGAAATGGCAATAAAATGACGGAGTGCTTTCTCACCGGTTTTTCAACAGCTACGATTCTCCAACCCCTCGTTGTCATCCCCCCCGAGTATTTAAAGAACAACCGAGGGCTTTATTTCGGTGCCTAATGAGTAACTACTACGTCTTCGGTGTTCATGATCTACTTAATTTAGTTGAGCTCATTGTTCGAGTGGTGATTGGAATGAGTTAAATAGCCATTGAACAATTAAAAAACACCCGCAACAACCGACGTGCACAAGCAGAGATGACAAACTGACTGGACGCCTTTCTTTTTTTTTTGTCATAATTGGATTTTATGGGGGGGAAATCTCTTTTTTGCCGACCGATGGCACTACGAGAACAGGGGACATCATCAGGAGCCGATAAACGGGATCTATTTGGCCTGCAGAATTTATTTGAATTTGAAAAAAATAAATAAAATAATTAAGGGGAGACTACTATGAGCTTTAAAAGTCGTGGAATATTCGAGTGAAATTTCTCATGCATTGAAGATCGATTATGTGTCTAAAAACAAATAGTTAGTGCAAAAAAATTAATTGTTTATTGTTCGTTTGCTACGCAGACGCTTAAAATGCTAAAAATAGTCCAGGGCCTCCAATTGTTGAGCTACAGAGGTTTTTTATGCAAAATTTTTGGAAAAATATGTGCAATAACAATTACGAATTAGTTTTCGAAATTCGACCCCTCACAGCTAATTTCGTTATTTTTTCAATAAAAAATTGCACCATTCATGTTCAAAATCGATCTTCAATGTATGAAAATTAAAACTCATAGTAGCCTCCCCTTAAATAATATATGTCCAAGTTTATTTACGGAATAAAAATCACGTAATTAGAATGCAATTTATGTCTTTGGGCTAGATTTTATTATATACACTATTCGGCTAATATTAAATTCTAAAAATGTAAAATTTATTCAGAATAAAATTACTTACGTGAATCGTTTAATTCCTCTTCATTTCACTCTTGAACATGTAAGCAGCAACTGAACAACTAAAAAACACTGAGTGTTCACTGTAGGTGCAAGTGTTTCTGAATACCTTGATTCGACGTCACCTAGTCACCTCAAGAGATAAGGCAAAAAAATTCGTGCACCACTAGTCAAGGTTTCCCTCAAGACTAAAGGGCCTATAATGTTTCAGGGTTACTCCATCTCCTCCATCTTTTCCATTTTACGAAAAAAGTTGACTTGAATTATCGCTCTCTTTTCCTGGAGAAAACACAAGTGTCCCTCGTACATTTCCCCCTAAAATATCAATTTTTTCCCATTTTCCCATGTGTACTTATTTCCCAAGTGGCGTTACGCACATGCCTGTTGAGTAAGAGAGACAAACTAGGGCGACCACTTGAGGTGCAGGGTCCGCACAGGGACCTATGTATTTCAAATAGTCGCAGCTGGCCCTCACGCCGAGAATTCAATCTTGTTTGATGTTGCGTCACTGTTCAATCAAAAAGAAGGAAAAATAAATTCAATAAATTTTTCTCGGGAGCGATGGATGGAGCACGGAGAGGCAGGGGGAGGAGTGAACAGTCCATATTTAATACTCCGAAAAATATTCAAAGTGACAATTATAATTAAAACAATTCCGCACGTACAATTCCACAGGAACAATAAAAAAAAAATGCGATTCATTCCTTCGTTCACACTGCCATGTTAAAAAAGTCGAGGAAAAATTAATAAAAATCCTCTTCATTGACAGCAGTCGACCCCTGTTGATTGACGATCTGCTCCTGGTTTTTGTACATATCAGCGACCTGCTGCGCCGAAGTGGAGTCCTCAACGTTCTTGTCCTCCCTCACCCTGATGAACCTCGGGAACCTCAGTGAGATCCCCTTGACAGGATCGACGATTCCAGCAGCAGCGCGATGCACCGGTGAAAGTGACAAATCCGCGCACTTGATCTCCCACACCTGAACGGGCTCAAACCAGTGATCAGGCTCGAGACTGCTGTCATACCGATAGTACCCTTTGGCCTGAGGCACGACATGATCCTTCAGGAAGGTCGTGTGCTTGGCAAGGTCATCCTCACTGAAGCCAGTGCCAATTTTGCAGAGACTCTGATACTCCTCGTTCTCGGGGTCATAACAAGCCAGTAAAAATCCCCCATAGGTTCCAGTCCTCTTCCCCTTGCCAATGTACCCCCCAATGACGACGACGTCCAGAGTGTCGCCGACCCCTTCCAGATAATCCTTCTTCAACTTCAGCCAATTGCGAGATCTCTTGGCGATCTCATAAGTCGCGTCTTCCTCCAGAGTCTTCACCATGAGCCCCTCGCAATTCCCCTTGACCGACTCCTCGAGGAAGTCCTGGACCTCCTCCATCCTCGTGGTGTCCAAGCTGGTGGCGAACCTCCACTCCCCCTCGAGCTCGTTGAAGTGTTCCTTCAGCAGCTCCCTCCGCTTGACAAAGGGCTCAGTGACAAGAGCCTCCCCATTCAAATACAGAAGATCAAACATGAAGACACAAACCTGGACCTTGATATCGGACTCGTTGGCGTCCTTCCTCTTCCTCGTGCTCAGTATCTGAAAGGGGAGTATCTGCTTCTTCTCCCTGTCCCAGGCGACAGCCTCGCAATCCAAAATGCAACTCTTGACTGATTTCTTCACAGCTGATTTCAACCTCCCGATGATGTCGGGGTACTTGCTGGTGTTGTTCTCTTGATTTCTGGAGTATATGGAGACAACGCCGCTCTCATCAACGTGAATCTGCGCTCGTTCCCCGTCGTACTTCCACTCGCAAGTGAATTTGTGCCCCTCGAATCTGGTGAGCACCTCCTGGACGCCTTTAGTTGGATGAGCAAGCATGGGTTTGAGAGGAATTCCCGGACGGAGTTTGCATTTCTCAGGGAGGGCCTTCACCCCCTCCTTCAAAAGCACCGGGATTATCAGGTCATAATTCGGGCACTCGCAGTAGGTCGTCTTGATGATTAGCGCAATCTCTTCGTATTGTTGCTTGAATTTCTCGGCCGGGACTTTCTTGCTGGCATTGATTACCTCAGGAGGAAATTCTTGATTGGGAGGAGTGAGGGCACAGGCGAGGGCCAGTGCCTGCAGCACTGATTGCTCAGCCAGGCCAATCCTCAGTTTACCAGCGAGGGATCTTATGAGGTACCTGGTACGGGGGGAATGAGAAAAATTGATTATTTAGTAGCGGTAATGATTTCAGGACAATGGAAACAGGCAGGGGTTTCAGCCCATCCGACAGAAGACGTGTGACCGTTCTTTTTGCGTTGTTATTCCTTTCTTTTTTTCATTTATACCAATTCTATTGGTAGTAATCGAATGGATCCGGAAGGCATGACCTGTCCTTGTGACAGGCATACAACCGTAAACACGTGCTACAGGGTGTCTACAGGAAGATATTCAAGATTTTAAGGAAATAGATTTATACAAAAGGTTAAATATCTCAGAAACTGCTCGGCCGATTGCGCCTGTCCAAAATACGAATCTTTAATATTGTGAGAGCTATAATCACACCAAATTTCAACTTGCTATTTTCATTTTTTCTCAAAATATCGTGCGTACAAGAATGGAAAAATTTTTAAAACGAAAAAACGGGAATGTCTCTGAACCTTTGTATGGACGGGTATACATATTTTGATTGATCTAGATAGTGGCCACCGAGACAAGTATTTTGAAAAAAAAATTGAAATCGGTGGAGTAGATTTTGAGATATTAAGGAAAAACGAAATTTAAAGAAGTTGTTATATCTCAGGAACTACCTGACCGATCGGGCTGAAACTGCGCACGAAAGTGAAGCATAATCATAGCTACCATGCCCCAAAATTTCAGACTTTCATCGACAAATTTCCCCGTATTAATGTTGAATTTTCTAAAAATTAAAAAAAAAAAGAAACGGGAAAACGGCAATTTCTTCAAATTTCGTCTGAACGGATATATATATTTTGATTGATCGACAGAGGCCATCGAGACGAGTATTTTGAAATAAAAAAAAATGAAATCGGTGGAGTAGATTTTGAGATATTAAGGAAAAACGAAATTTAAAGAAGTTGTTATATCTCGGGAACTACCGGACCGATCGGGCTGAAACTGCGCACCAAAGTGAAGCATAATCACAGCTACCATGCCCCAAAATTTCAGACTTTCATCGCCAAATTTCCCCGTATTAATGTTAAATTTTCTAAAAATTGATCACCAAAAACCCAAGTTGTCACACACATGCCCACATGACCCTAAAATCACAATTTCTTCACGTTTCATGACATCCTAGCCCACTCGCCATCAAAATCAGAAATTCAAAAAATCACTCAAATACAAGGCTTCCACTCGTAAGCGAAAAAAAATCAGGTACCTGGCCTCGGTGAACCGACAAGCCACGAACAAAGACTGGATCCTGTCGACTTTCTTCCCAACCGAGGAGGTCCCAGTCATCTGGGCGATTTCCCTCAGCTTCGAGAAAACATGGGAGACCATCAACGGCGCCGGTTGGAACATGATCCTCTGGTTGGACCGACTGCCCTCAGCCACGATCCCGAGGTCCCCCACCTCCTGGGCATCGGCTTTAATCTGCGCCATAGTTCTCCCCGTGCACTGGGCAATGGCTTTAATCAGGGTTGTCTCAGCAATCCCCAGCTCCACGCCCTCGTAAGCCGGGGCCAGTTGATTCAGGCACAGGTAGACACTCGCCAGGAGGTCGTCCGGGGTGAGGACGATGACTGATCTGAAGAAATTCGCCAGGATCTCCACCATCTTGAGCCTCGCACTCGTCTTCTCTATGAGCTCGAGGGTCCTTGTGAGGGCTATATAGGGGACTTTCTCACCCCTCTTCCAGCAGGCCGAGTCAATCGGGTGGTATTTATCAGCGCTGGGGTCATAGGAGTGACTGTTGGAGTCCTTTTTCTCGTTTCTCTGGGTTTTCGCCTGGGATTTGCCAGCGAAGAAGCCTCGAATGTCCTTCGAGGGGACTTTCTCCGGGGATTTTTCGGGCTTCGCAGGCTCCTCAGGGTCTGAGTCAGATCCCGAGGACTTTTCCTCTTTTGGAGATGTCTTCAGGGGTTTGCTGAGGATGCTGGCCAGGTTCTCCTGGGGCTTCTTCACGGCCGGGGACTTCCTTCCTTCCTCCGACTCTGATTCTGAACTTGATTCGGATTTTATGATCGAGGGTTTGTTTGAATCCTTGGGGCTGGGGGATGACTCTTTGTCCTCTGACTTGACCGGACTGTCTGGCAGCTGGAAAAAAAGACCGTAGTGAGGGGATTTTTTGCTTTTTGACGTGGATACGGCCAGGGTACTCCAGAGTAGCTTAACTACGAGTCACGGATCACTGGACTGACACTACACTGAGAGAACAACGACACAGTTCTCAATCAAGTCTTACTTGTCCCAAGAAAATAGTTTTTTGAAAATTATCAAAAAAGGATTTTTTGTGCCAAACACGGAGTGAAAAATTTTTGTCGCAAAAATAGATTTAGTAGTTGAAAAAAAATTGCATTCTCTGTAGACGCAAGAAATGTCATTTCTAGCACTACTCCTTCGTTATTCGATACTCCCATACGTATTTTGCTCCCGAAAAATCTTTGTTTTATGCGGAACAAGGGATAGTATTTTTTCCTTTCGGCTGTCTAATAATCACAGACAACAAATGAACCCTTAAATGAAACAATAATAATGATATAGCAATCTTGTAACTTGGGGATAAAATATTAATGAATATAAAATATTAATGAAAATATTAATGCCAAGAAAATGGTTTTTTGAAAATTATGAAAAAAGGATTTTTTGTGCCAAACATGAGAGAGTGCGCCGGAGTGGAAAATTTTTGTCGCAAAAATAGATTTTGTAGTTCAAAAAAAATTGCATCCTCTGTAGACGCAAGAAATTTCATTTCTAGCACTACTTCTTCGTTATTCGATACCAGGGTTCCCAGATTTTGGCGATTTATAGCCAAAACCTGTACAATTTTAAATGGGGTGACGTCACGATCTGGTAACACTGTTCGATACTCCCNGATACCAGGGTTCCCAGATTTTGGCGATTTATAGCCAAAACCTGTACAATTTTAAATGGGGTGACGCCACGATCTGGTAAAACTGTTCGATACTCCCGTACGTATTTTGCTCCCGAAAAATCTTTGTTTTACGCGAAACAAGGGATAGTAGTTTTTCCTTTCGGCTGTCTAATGATCACAGACAACAAATCAGTAGCGAAGGGGTAAACCGGGTCAAGTCGATTTTGACTTTTGGCCATTTTTTGACAAATATCTCGGAATCTAAGAGAGATAGCAAAATTTTCCTCATGACCTTTTTTATAACCCTCAGTTGGCTTTACAAAAAAGGTCATGACAAAAATTTTTCTATCTCTTTTAGATTCCCAGATATTCGTCAAAAACTGGCCAATTGTCAAAATCGACTTGACCCGGTTTAACGCTTCGCTACTGAAATGAACCCTTAAATGAAACAATAATAATGACATGATAGCATCTTGTAACTTGGGGATAAAATATTTGTTGATAAATTTTCCTCTGTATGAGATATTTTCATCCTGAGAAGGCACCGTCTGGTGTGAATTATCCGCCTCTTGAGCCAAATATTTCGTTGCTGTCGAAGGCAGAACAATTATTCGTGTTTGAGACTTTCAAATTCGAACCAAACAAATTCTTTTTGGCAATTTTCAACTAGCGATTTTGTTGGCCCACACAAGACCTCTTTGAACGTGTTTATTTTTCTCTCAGTGTAGGCCCTCTGCATTCTACGATTGTGACATCATTCTCGTTACGATTGAGACATTATTGTTGTTAATTTATTAGGTTTAATTTTGGATAATTTCAGTTGATCCAAATTTATTTGTAATAATTGTTTCCTATGACTCCTTGTGACTCGACACCGGTACTCACTGGAAGGTGAGATTCGTCGTCACTCGAATCCTCCTGGATGATCCTGGACCTCTTCTTTCCAGGTTTCTTCTTGCCATCGACACCATTGCTCTTGGGGGCTTTCTTCTCCTCAGGGACTTCCTTGGGGGGTTCTCTCGAGAAGGCGAGCTTACCCTGAGTGCTCTTGGGCTTGTCAACAGCCTGGGACTTCGGTTTTTTCGGCTTTCCTACGCTCGAGGGCTTCTTCGACGGTGGAGACCTTCAGACAATGTGAAAATAATTATTCCAGAAATACGAGCGTTAACAATGAAGCTGAAACTAGCGAAAGATTCGACAGCAGGAGATTTGAACCCAAAAACAAAAAATTCGAGTGAATTCGTGAATTCGTGATTTCGTGTTTGGTTTTTGGTTTGAAGATTTGAGTACAAATCAGTAGCGAAGGGGTAAAACGATTCAAGTCGACTTATCTCCCAGTTGAGTTTAAGAGGAATATCTCCGAATCTAAGGGGGAAAAGGGTCTTGTTTCTGCCAACAAAATCGTTAGTTGAAAATTGCCAAAAAAAGAATTTGTTTGGTTGGAATTTGAAAGTCTCAAACATGAATAATTGTTCTGCTTTCGACAGCAACGAAATATTCGGCTCCAGAGGCGGATAATTCACACCAGACGGTGCCTTTTCAGGACGAAAATATCTCATACAGAGGAAAATTTATCAACTAATATTTTATCCCCAAGTTACAAGATTGCTATATCATTATTATTGTTTCATTTAAGGGTTCATTTGTTGTCTGTGATTATTAGACAGCCGAAACGAAAAAATACTATCCCTTGTTTCGCATAAAACAAAGATTTTTCGGGAGCTAAATACGTGTGGGAGTATCGAATAACGAAGGAGTAGTGCTAGAAATGACATTTCTTGCGTCTACAGAGAATGCAATTTTTTTTCAACTACTAAATCTATTTTTGCGACAAAAATTTTTCACTCCGTGTTTGGCACAAAAAATCCTTTTTTGATAATTTTCAAAAAACTATTTTCTTGGGACAAGTAAGACTTGTTTGAGAACTTTGTCGTTTTTCTCTCAGTGTAGTTTCAGCCTCATACGTTGAAAGATCTCAACATCCACAGAGAAATTTATATTTTTTTGGGGACTCACTCGTTCGTGCTACTGCTGCTGCTTCTATTGGGTCGCTTTCTCTTCCCTTCCGCCTGCTCCTTCCCATTTTTATCTTTCGCCTCATCAACGACGCTGAGATGGAGGCAATGACAAACATGAGTAACTCGTGATTTATTAGGTAATGTTAATAATCTTGTTTGTCTCCACAGAGTGGCTGAACGAGCCAACACTAGGGGCAGACGACCAATCATAATGAATAATCATCGATTGCACGTACCTGGGGGACTCCTTCTGCTCCTCTGACGTCGCCGATTTCTTGAAGAAAGACCTTGAGTGGTAATTTTCATAGTTAAATCACTGGTTAAATTGTTTTCTGGAAGAAAATACTCACGTTATTGAACGCTGCGCCATTTCTGGGACATAACCTCGAATGTTTTGTTGTTGTCAATCATTTCGGCGGGAAAAAATTCCCACCAGAAGGGTTGACGCTGGATTTACCGAGGTCCAGCGGTTGATTGAGTCAGGATGCAGAAAACTCAATGAATTAACGCTCGTAGGCTCGAAAATCCAAACATCAAATATTTTAATGTTGGGTGTTATGAGCTAAAAATGGGTAATTTATTGCGATTCTCACGAATTAAATTGCCAAATTGTAACCTAAGTATTGAAACACAAAAGGACGGGGCGCCCCCTCAATGGTCATCGCTCCGAAATTGTAGTAACGCGAATATTGTTTGTTTGGAAAAGACCATTTTCGCTCGAATATATTGATGGAGTTCGGCAATATTCCACTAACAAAAAAATACAATAGAATTTTTGTTTCTCTCACTGTCGTACATGATTTTGTAATGAAAAATGAACTTGAGAAGTTGATTAAAAAATTATCTGTATATGAAAATGTAAATGAACATATCAAATGTGCTTGTAACTATCAATTATATATTTCTTTTTTGGATGAATAAACCTGCGAAGGGTTTCCAGCGATAATTAAAAAAGAATATATTTTCAAAGAGCGTTTTTAACAAAGATTAAGAAATAATTCCGATAGAGAGGAAATAGTCAATGGATAATTTATCATTGTAACTAACGGTCTAACAGCCATTAGATACATCAAATTATTAATTGCAATTTCCTCCCTATTCGGTTTATTTCCCAATATTATTAAAAAATGCTCTCTGAAAATGTTCTTTTTTTCAAGGTTTTTTTGATTGTATAATCATAATTTTTGGAGACTCCAAGGCTACGTAAAACTGAATAGCAATTGGAGATCATTTTAGATTATCAAAATAAAAAAAAACAACCAAGATCACGTTCGAAATATAATAAATATAATCCATCTTCATAATGTAAAATATATCACAATTTCCATTGGATTTTACATCTCGCAGGAGTCCCTAAAAATTGATTGTAATAAAAAAAAAATAGAAAAAAAAACTGAACATTTTTAAATAGCGTTTTTAATCATGATTTAGAAATAAGTCCGACAGAGAGGAAATAGTGAATGGATAATTTATCATGGTAACTAACGATCTCACAGCCATTGACTACTGATACGTCAAATTATTAATTTGCAATTTCCTCCCTATTGGTTTTATTTCCCAATATTATTAAAAAACCCTATTTTAAAATGTTCTGCTTTTTTGATTGTACAATCATAATTTTTGGAGACTTCAGGGCTACGTAAAACTGAATACCAATTGGAGATCATTTTAGATTATGAAAATAAAAAAAAACAGCCAAGATCACGTTCGAAATATAATAAATATAATCCATCTTCATAATGTAAAATATATCACAATTTCCATTGGATTTTACATCTCGCAGGAGTCCCTAAAAATTGATTGTAATAAAAAAAAAATAGAAAAAAAAACTGAACATTTTTAAATAGCGTTTTTAATCAAGATTAAGAAATGAGTCCGACAGAGAGGAAATAGTGAATGGATAATTTATCATGGTAACTAACGATCTCACAGCCATTGACTGCTGATACGTCAAATTATTAATTTGCAATTTCCTCCCTATTGGTTTTATTTCCCAATATTATTAAAAAACCCTATTTTAAAATGTTCTGCTTTTTTGATTGTACAATCATAATTTTTGGAGACTCCAGGGCTACGTAAAACTGAATACCAATTGGAGATCATTTTAGATTATGAAAATAAAAAAAAACAGCCAAGATCACGTTCGAAATATAATAAATATAATCCATCTTCATAATGTAAAATATATCACAATTTCCATTGGATTTTACATCTCGCAGGAGTCCCTAAAAATTATGATTGTAATAAAAAAAAATAGAAAAAAAACTGAACATTTTTAAATAGCGTTTTTAATAAAGATTAAGAAATGAGTCCGACAGAGAGGAAATAGTGAATGGATAATTTATCATGGTAACTAACGATCTCACAGCCATTGACTGCTGATACGTCGAATTATTAATTTGCAATTTCCTCCCTATTGGTTTTATTTCCCAATATTATTAAAAAAACCCTATTTCAAAATGTTCTGCTTTTTTTTAAAGTTTTTTTGATTGTACAATCATAATTTTTGGAGACTCCAAGGCTACGTAAAACTGAATACCAATTGGAGATCATTTCAGATTATCAAAATAAAAAAAACAACCAAGATCACTTTCGAAAAATAATCCAGCCGAGCCTCAATTGAAATATTACGTGTTCGATCGCTTGCTTATGTTTTTGTCGAACTCGGGAAATTAAAAAAAATCAATACATTTTTCCAAAAATTCTCCCGAAATCCCCTTCAAAGAAAACCACCACTTGCTGTATTCTTTTTATTAATTCACTTGCAATCCAAACACATGTATTTTTATCCGAAGGAGTACAATAAATATTTCGTGTCTCTATGATAAACAAAATATGTGTTTCATCTAAATGTTTAATCCCACGAGATTTTCCTCTTCTTCCAAACTTCCAAATGCAAGTTTACTGTTAACAATCAAACGACTTAGCCAATGGTTAATTATTTATCGATTATTGAAAAAACATTTTACTCGTTTTCAATCACCCCTCATTTCGGTTACAATAATTCTATTGAATTTGTCACTGCTCGCATGCCACCAGTTTCACATTACAAACGAAATACGAATCGATATGGTGTCCAAATTCCCCATCAACAATGTAAACAATCTCGCATACAATTGTAGAAATAAAAAAACCAAGTTTAGGCAAGAGAATAAACTTATCAATTGCATCTACACGTTACCGTTACCTCTATCCTTAATTTACACATTTTCATCGTTGAATCCAGAGAGAATGCACGAACGTATCCACCGGACTAATAATTTCCCAGTCTACAAATTGAGGAACTGAATAAAAAAAAACAAAAAAAAAATCCCCCAAAGCGAAACTCCAGTGCCACCGATTTTCCAGCCGATGAAATGGCATTAATGATAAAATAGAAATTTGTAGAAATGACTATGGGCTATATTCCGTATTCCAAACACTTAATAATTCTCATATTAAGTATTAACTAATCCCTCGCACATCTCGAAAGTAATGAAGATTGAACTCAGAGTCAGGGCAGAGTGTAGCGAACATAAGGGACCTCGACGTCATTTCCATCGGTGTCATTGCAGCAGAGCTCGAAGACAAGTGCCCTGACATGTGGCTCGAGCTTCTTCTTGGAGACCTTCTTAACAACCTCCGACATGGCGAGTCCCATCCTCTCCTGGCACTTGGCTTTAGCCATGAAGAACGAGTACAGCATGCAAACCCCCTGGGAGAGCATCGTCACCTCGAGCTTGTGAGTCTCCTTGAAGTAATCAAGAAACTCCTTGAGCGTGAGTTCCCCAGCGACCTCAAACCTGTCCCACAAAGTCCACTCAATATCATAATACGTGAGTTTAGGGGCCGAAATGGGTTCGGAGAAGCCGAAGAAAGGCAGCGCCAGATTGGCAAACCCATTCTTGAATCGTTCCAAGTTCCTGCAGCCCCAGGCCAACTTGATGAGCTCCAAGCAGACGAGACCAGCGACAACCGATGTTGTAGTGGCAATAGCAGGGATGATCTTGCCAGCGATGAGCTTGCTCTTGTGCCTGTCTGCCGGTGGAATTTTGTAGTTGGCAGCTCGAAGATTGGACGCTGCAACGATGAAGTCAATGTGGAAATTGGTGTCGTCGTCTTTCTCAAAGTCCTGAGGATTGATCTTGAGTCCGTGGAGCTCCGAGGGCTTCGGAAGCTCCTCCTGGAGCTGCTGGAGGCGCTCGTGATCGACATTACCAGAGCCATTGGACACCTGTACCTGTGAGTCTGTCTCTGCAATTTTGACGCCACTCCTTGGGACGAACTGGGGGACAACGACGGCCTCCAGCATCTTGAGGATTTCTGTTCTGTTGCGATTGCTGGGGAGACCGTAGACTGCTGCCTTGAGATTGGCCGCTGCCACGATGTAATCCAGATGGAGCTGGTCCTCAGGGTCGAAGGTGAGGGGGAGGGGGCAGCGTTTGGGGCCTGACCAGAAGGGCTGACCACTGGAGGTGACCTGGTCTGGGGGGAAGTTGAAGAGCAACTGGCGAATCTGGTTGTTGTACTGGTCCTGCCAGTGGCAGCGAGCCCAGGCCACGCAGTCTGAGAACTGCTTGGGGCGTTCGTCGACCAGAGCTGTCTTCACCGATTCTAGGACCTCGAGGGGCTGCACACCTGGCAGCTTCAGAGTTCTGTCGACAAACTGGGGATCCGTTATGTACTGAGCTGCATTCTCCGCTGCCTGGCGGAAGAGGCCTTCGAAGTTGTCGCGAGCCCACTGGAGGGTGTGCTCGATGGCGTTGGGGAAGTTCTTCAGGGTGCAGATTGGAATCGACTTCTCGGGGGGGTCCTGCGAGGAGCTGTACGACTCGGTGAGGAAGGGAACTACGACCTGAAATCAAGGAGAGGAAAATTACCAACTTCCTCTTATTTTCGATGTAAATAAAATGGTAGAACAAGCAGGGGTTCGAGCTCAGCCGACAGAAGGCGGGTGACCGTTGCTTTTGCGTTGTTAGTCCTTTTTTTTTTTTTCATTTCTACCAATTCAGTAGCGAAGTGGTAAAGCGGTTTGAGTCGATTTTGGCAATTGGCCAGTTTTTAGTAAATATCTCGGAATCCACAAGTTTCGACACGACAAAAATCATAAGTAAAATAAATTACCTGAGTGTTTCCTTTAGTCCCAAGGGTCCCCGACTCCAGCAAAGGTTTTCTGTAATAAACACACCTCCTGTCCATGTAGATCCTGGCGTCGACATTATCGAGAGCATTAGCAACCCCATCCAGAACCTCAAAGAACTCATCATTATAAACCTTCTCCGTCTCGGGGCCAACCCTGTTCTCATGAGCAATAACATTCATCTCGGGGTTCATGCCCCTGACGACCCTCGCAGCAGTGGACGCCTTGGACTTCTGCACGTCGTAAGGCCTGAAGAGGAACTGCCTATTCAAATTGGACTTCTCAATGAGATCCATATCCGTAACAGTGACGGCCCCCCCACCAGCCCCCACCCCGAGCATAGCAAAGTTCTTGAGGAGTTCGCAGCCAATGGCCCCAGCCCCAACGACGAAGTACTTCAACTTCCCGATGACCTCCTGGAACTTCCTCCCGAAGACTGCGACCTGGGCGTCGTACCTGTCCCCCAGAGCCGCACAGTCCCCCTCCTGAATCCTCCCCAGATCCTCTGGCAGGCACTCAACAGCATCGAAGTACATCCACTGGAAAATGGGTGAGAATTTCCCGGAGCAGGCCTTCATCACCTCCTGAGCCACAACTCCTCCAATAGTCGCATTCATGGGGTTGAGCTCCCCCGAGGAGACTTTAGCAAAAGTCTGGAGGAGCTCCCTCTTCACTTCAGTCCCCAGTCCCCACTTCTCCTTGACAGAGCCAGCGAGGTCCACCAGCTCCTGGGCATCCTCGTCGTTCCAGGGTCGAGGCAGCCTGCCCTTGAGCCCCTGGAACTCGTGCAGCGCCAGGAAGGCGAGATGCAGCTGCTCGGGATGCTCGAACTTGCCAAAATCAGTGACAACGAACTCCGGGTCCTTGAGGGCCTCCTCGAAGCTCCTGAAGGCCATCGTCTTGGGCATCTTCACCTGAGTGACGATGCCCCCCCTCTGGTACTCCGAGAACGCCGAGGTGTCCCCGATGGCGAAGGTGTAGGGCCCCAGGACCCTGACCCTCACTGGCTCACACCCATTGAGCTCCGTCATCCCCTGGACCTCCGAGAAAGTGACGAAATCACCGTCCTCCATGCCATGACGAGTGTCATCCAAACACGTGACCACCCCCTCGGCGTCCCTCGAGACACTGGCGATCATCGTCGTTATCGGGGGCTCCCCGTTGGTGTCGACGACGTGAAACTCCTCTCCAAAGTCACAAAACACCTGGGAGAAGAGTCCCCTCGTGTCGGCGATGATCAGGGCGATGTCGTTCGCCCTCGTTATTCTCGAGATTCTCACCTGCTCCTCGATCCTCGCCTCCGTCAGCACGACGACCTTGAACTTCTTGACGAACTCCTCGTCGAGGTGGCCCTCGTGGTGCCTCGTGGGCACGTAATTGTTGAGCTCTGACAGCCGCTGGTAGCACGCCTCAGCTCGATTCTTACCCACGTCCTCATCGGTGAGGTAAAACTGCGAGGACAGGTCCGTTATCTTGGTGATTTTGGCGTCGTGGAGGGTCACCGATTTCACGCCCCCCAGGACAACGTTCTTGGCGATCTCCACCCCCAGGCCACCGAGACCTGAGATGAGGACGTCTGAGGACGCCATTCGGTGCATCGCCTCGTGCCCGAGGACGTAGAGCTGGCGGGAGTACAGGCCCTCGTCGATTTCATGATTGTGATTGTCAGACTTTGAGGATGAGCCGTTCTTCGCCATCGCTTTTTCTGTCTCGTCTGAACCTCCCGTCGTTGCAATGCGTCGCTTCTTTGCTGGGGGGTCAACGGAACTATCCACCACCTCAGCACTAGACATCGGACCTCAGGAGTGCCGTTTTTCTGACTCTTCGATCCTTATTTTTTGGGTAACGGTGGATTGCGGGGAATTGGCTGGCGTTTTGGGAACGTTTGGTGGGGTTGGGGGAACTCCGGAACGCGGACGCCACTCACCACTGGCCCGGGGTCGCGGCCTTCCGAGAGATTGGGGGCTCGCGAGACTTCTCGGGGCGAGAGGGAGGTCTTCAGGTACACTGGGGTTTTTTTTTTCAAGTGATTGGGGTTTCTCTTTGTTTCAACGGCTTGCGAGGCGGACCGATGACGAAGGGAATTGATGCACGGGAGGGGAGGGCTTGCGATGCCGTCACGGAGGCGCTCCGTTGGTAACAGGGAGGATGCTGTCACGGAGGCGCTTGAATTTTTTCGAAGGGGGGATCAGCTGGTCGCGGCCAGCGCGAGTTTTTGAGGTACGATTGGTGAAAAAGAGGGGAGGGTCGACGATTAAGAAGGGCTGTTTGGGGTTGAAGGGAAGAGTGAAGTCGTGGAGACTTTTTCACGTTGTCGAGCACTCCTGATGTGGTGATTGGGGTTCATGGGGATTGGAGAATAGGTGAGGGTGAAGGAATTTTTGAATTTCACGTGTGAAAACCCTCAATTTGAAAAATTGGTCACTTCACTCAGCGATTTTTTTAACTACTGGAATTTCGGGAATTCGTGAACTTTGAGGTTGAAATTTTGACGAGTGAAACCCAGGGCTCAACTGTTTTTTGATAGTATTAGAAACAGATGATTGCGGAGCTTTGGTGATCGGGCTCCGCTTCCTTTGAATTCAGTTTTCAAGGCCCGGGTGGATCATCTTTCGAACGTTATCTCAGTTGTTTTTCCATCTTCGTAATGAAAAATGTATCACAATTTTCATTGGATTATTATGATTGTACAATAAAAATTATGATTGTACAATAAAAAAAGTAGAAAAAAATGGACATTTTCAAAGAGCGTTTTTAATAAAGATTGAGAAATAAGTCCGATAGAGAGGAAATAGTGAATGAATAATTTATCATGGTAACTAAGGATCTAACAGCCATTGACTACTGCGGTAAATGACGACCTAACAGCCATTAGATACATCAAATTATTAATTTGCAATTTCCTCCCTATTGGGAGGAAATCAATCAAAATCAAATCAAATTATTAATTTGCAATTTCCTCCCAATATTATACAGAGATAGTTAGAATGACGACCCGTTACCTCAAAAGAAAACGTACGCAACTAAATTAACTCAACTAAACTCTTGTTTTAAGTAAAACTCTCATCTTGAATCAAAAATGATAAATAATTGTGATAGATAATAATTTGTTATAATAAGATTTTATATAATAATTCTGTACCGAATTGTTTGACCCTGTAATTGGCCTTGTGCTGTTGGGTCTTGATGAAAATAAAAATAACAAATAACAAATTATCAAAAAACGCTTTTTGAAAATGTTCAGCTTTTTTCAACGTTTTTTCGATTGTACAGTCATAATTTTGGGAGACTCCAGGGCTGCGTAAAACCGAATAGCAATTGGAGATCATTTCAGATTACCAAAATAAAAAAAAATAGCCAAGATCACGTTCGAAATATAATAAATATAATCCATCTTCATAATGTAAAATGTATCACAATTTTCATTGGATTTTACGTCACGCAGGAGTCCCTAAAAATTATGATTGTACAATAAAAAAAGTAGAAAAAAATGGACATTTTCAAAGAGCGTTTTTAATAAAGATTAAGAAATAAGTCCGATAGAGAGGAAATAGTGAATGAATAATTTATCATGGTAACTAACGATCTCACAGCCATTGACTACTGCGGTAAATGACGACCTAACAGCCATTAGATACATCAAATTATTAATTTGCAATTTCCTCCCTATTGGGAGGAAATCAATCAAAATCAAATCAAATTATTAATTTGCAATTTCCTCCCAATATTATACAGAGATAGTTAGAATGACGACCCGTTACCTCAAAAGAAAACGTACGCAACTAAATTAACTCAACTAAACTCTTGTTTTAAGTAAAACTCTCATCTTGAATCAAAAATGATAAATAATTGTGATAGATAATAATTTGTTATAATAAGATTTTATATAATAATTCTGTACCGAATTGTTTGACCCTGTAATTGGCCTTGTGCTGTTGGGTCTTGATGAAAATAAAAATAACAAATAACAAATTATCAAAAAACGCTTTTTGAAAATGTTCAGCTTTTTTCAACGTTTTTTCGATTGTACAGTCATAATTTTGGGAGACTCCAGGGCTGCGTAAAACCGAATAGCAATTGGAGATCATTTCAGATTACCAAAATAAAAAAAAATAGCCAAGATCACGTTCGAAATATAATAAATATAATCCATCTTCATAATGTAAAATGTATCACAATTTTCATTGGATTTTACGTCACGCAGGAGTCCCTAAAAATTATGATTGTACAATAAAAAAAGTAGAAAAAAATGGACATTTTCAAAGAGCGTTTTTAATAAAGATTAAGAAATAAGTCCGATAGAGAGGAAATAGTGAATGAATAATTTATCATGGTAACTAACGATCTCACAGCCATTGACTACTGCGGTAAATGACGACCTAACAGCCATTAGATACATCAAATTATTAATTTGCAATTTCCTCCCTATTGGGAGGAAATCAATCAAAATCAAATCAAATTATTAATTTGCAATTTCCTCCCAATATTATACAGAGATAGTTAGAATGACGACCCGTTACCTCAAAAGAAAACGTACGCAACTAAATTAACTCAACTAAACTCTTGTTTTAAGTAAAACTCTCATCTTGAATCAAAAATGATAAATAATTGTGATAGATAATAATTTGTTATAATAAGATTTTATATAATAATTCTGTACCGAATTGTTTGACCCTGTAATTGGCCTTGTGCTGTTGGGTCTTGATGAAAATAAAAATAACAAATAACAAATTATCAAAAAACGCTTTTTGAAAATGTTCAGCTTTTTTCAACGTTTTTTCGATTGTACAGTCATAATTTTGGGAGACTCCAGGGCTGCGTAAAACCGAATAGCAATTGGAGATCATTTCAGATTACCAAAATAAAAAAAAATAGCCAAGATCACGTTCGAAATATAATAAATATAATCCATCTTCATAATGTAAAATGTATCACAATTTTCATTGGATTTTACGTCACGCAGGAGTCCCTAAAAATTATGATTGTACAATAAAAAAAGTAGAAAAAAATGGACATTTTCAAAGAGCGTTTTTAATAAAGATTAAGAAATAAGTCCGATAGAGAGGAAATAGTGAATGAATAATTTATCATGGTAACTAACGATCTCACAGCCATTGACTACTGCGGTAAATGACGACCTAACAGCCATTAGATACATCAAATTATTAATTTGCAATTTCCTCCCTATTGGGAGGAAATCAATCAAAATCAAATCAAATTATTAATTTGCAATTTCCTCCCAATATTATACAGAGATAGTTAGAATGACGACCCGTTACCTCAAAAGAAAACGTACGCAACTAAATTAACTCAACTAAACTCTTGTTTTAAGTAAAACTCTCATCTTGAATCAAAAATGATAAATAATTGTGATAGATAATAATTTGTTATAATAAGATTTTATATAATAATTCTGTACCGAATTGTTTGACCCTGTAATTGGCCTTGTGCTGTTGGGTCTTGATGAAAATAAAAATAACAAATTATTAAAAAACGCTTTTTGAAAATGTTCAGCTTTTTTCAACGTTTTTCGATTGTACAATCATAATTTTTGGAGACTCCAGGGCTACGTAAAACCGAATAGCAATTGGAGATCATTTCAGATTATCAAAATAAAAAAAACAGCTCACGTTCGAAATATAATAAATATAATCCATCTTCATAATGTAAAATGTATCACAATTTCCACTGGATTTTCCCTAAAAATTATGACTCCAGGGCTATGTAAAACTGCATAGCAATTGGAGATCATTTCAGGATCGACATTCCACATTACTGGAGATTGTTATCAGGTCGTAATGGTGTTTCTAACGAACATCCCCACAGGTCCGTGCCAGCCCACAGCAACATAAAATAATTTAATACAAACTCAATAATTAACTTTATTGGAAAAACGGAATTATCATTATTCACACATTTCTGACATGATTGAAAATGGACTAGTTCTAGCCTAACGTAGGCCATAGCGAGGAGCCCACCAGCCTCAAGCCTATTGGAAAGCTGCGTCTCCCCTGTTCATCATGACAGGACTGCCGAAGGCCCTGTGGATCTTCTCGTCCCTTTTCCCGGGTTTCCTGTGCCTCTCCAGTGGTGATGACGGCTGAGAGACCGACGGGAAGGGAGTGGTGGGGGCTATAGAGTCCCCAGTGGTTGGAGCCGAGATCTGGCCCTCGAGGAGAGGCCCCGAGAGGACCGAATCGGGTGTTCCATCCAGGGAATAGGGGACTGGAGCCACCCTGGGCCCCAGGAGACCTGCGGACCTCGGATGACTCTCTTCAGGAACTGTCGACGTCCTCCTTAGGGGAGTTCGCTTGTAACTCATGAAAAAAAAATCATCTCGATTAATTGAAATCGAATGTGAAAGCGGGAACACGAGAAATTACGATCTGAGAGGAAAGGGTGGACACGACATGCTCTTCACTTACTGGTTACCGTCCACTGGGGAGGAATTCTGGTCTGGACTGTCTGTAAAGACATTCCCATTGTCCCAGGAGTTGTACCTGCGGTGGTGGCTCTTGTCTTTATAGGCTTCTGCTATGTTGCTAAAACTTCCGACAATCCTCTTGTCTAGCTCTTTCAGGACTTTCTCTGGCATTCCAGTCTCCAGGTTCGACAGAATGTTACTTGCGAGGCCATTCTGAAATTTTGAATGTCATTATTGTGGTAGAGATTACGCTGAAGTCCATTCGGCTCTTCCGAAGTATATTCACTCCATAAGAATCATTGGTATTTGGATTATCCACGTTCACACACGAATCGAGTGAAAAAACACAGTTGCGATTTTGAGATAAGAAATTTTGAAGACTGAAAATTCACCAACCTCTCGAAGAATGAACGGGTTTTTTCGTTTTTTCAATTACCAAGGGAATGAGTATCAGGTATACATTATCATTTTCAATTCAAATTCGAAATCATTTGTGATGAAGTGGCAATATTAAGCTTCGGCCGAGGAGGGATTTTATTTATTATGATTTATTATGAAAAGGGTGTCGAACATCCTTAATAAATGCTTTTCTCTCTCTCTCTCTCCCCCAACTCAATACCAAAAAAGCCGAATGCAATTACTTTGGAAAACTCCGACTCCTCATTCGGATTAGTCCACACATTAGTGGCCCCCGCCGTGAGCTCCTCATTCCTCCCCGAACTGTTGAGAATCTCCGCGGAATAAGTGGGACGCGCAGGAATGATCGGAGATCTGCAACAAACCCTTGAATCACCAGAACAACAGTTAAAAACTTGAATCGAGTGATTCACCCCATCACCCCCAACTCACGTGTTGACGTCTTCCAATTTTTTCAACAGCCTCTCGTTCTCCCTGCAGACGAGCTCCTGATCCCTGACGACCTGATCCCTCGTGGCGTAGAGCTCGGCGTTCTCCCTCCTGAGGGCTTCATTCTCGGTGATGTAGGCACGAACGAGTTGGCTGAGCTCTGGGGACTCCATCTCGGCTAGTCTGTCGATGTCGACCTGGGGGGAGTGGATGGGAGGCCTTCTCTCGAGGGTTTCACTGGCGATGGCTGTCAGGGGATCGTTCCCCAGGTGCAGGGCAGCCCTGAGGTGATCGTTCTCAGTCTGCAGGGCCCCGACTTCTCTCTTGAGGCTCAAAATCAAGGCTTCGCGTGGGTCCATCACTACGATTGGTTTTGTGCGAATTTTCTTGGCTCTCGCCGCGTATCTGAGGGTATTGAGGGTCTCGGAGGCGTTCGAGCGAGCTGGAGAGATGCAGGCAATCTTGAAGAAGAAATAAAATCATGTTAATGTCCAATCGTGTTGGAGGGTTGGTGGGGAAATAATTACGACGTTGAGCAGATTGTCATAAGTGCGNTTCATCAGGCTCCGGAAAGACCGAATGCTAACAAACATAACACGGACGAAAAAATTTAATAGAAAAACCTATCGAATTCGTTAGAAAATTCTATTGAATTTCTATTGAACTGTTCTATTAGTGTTTGGCCGATTCTATTGAAATGTTTAATAGAAAATATTCAGTAGAAAAAGTCAACAGAATTCAATTTTTATATATAACTTATTCTATTGAGAGATTTTCTGTAGAATTTCCTCGGCTCAAATTTTCCAAGTTTTTCGGTTTGATTTTCTTGATGAGAAGAAAAGAAAAATAGAATGAAAAAAACTTGGAAAATTTGAGTCGAGCAAGTTCTATAGAAAATATATGAAAAGAATAAGTTATATAGAAAAATCGAATTCTGGTGACTTTTTCTATTGAACATGTCAACAGAATCAGCCAAAAACTAATAGAAAGTTTAATAGAAATTCAATAGAATTTTCTAACGAATTCAATAGGTTTTTCTATTAAATTTTTTTGTGCGTGAATGCATGATTTTTTTTTCAATGCATTTATAATATTTTTTTCTATGAACAAAAGTTGTAGATGAAAATTTGACATCCAACCGATTCAATCATATTGAATCATCTCGTTTATCGACAAAATTTCCCCCAAAAATTTTGAAATTTCTACTGAAAATACTTCAATGATCCTTCTATCGAATGGTAGAAGTTAAATTTCAATGTATTGAATAATTTGTTTGCTATAAATAAATTTAGCATGTTCGAAGATCTCGGGAAACATTGAAATTTGTGTCAAAAATTCATCATCTTTGCAAGATTTTCTTCGTTACCATCAACGTAACACCATTCCCAGCAAGACTGTCAGCCAGCAGTTTCGTTAGTTTGCTGTCTCGATAAGGAATGTGTCCAGTCTTCCTCTTGCCATCACTCAAGGAAGATATGCAATACCCTGAAACAATTTTCCCATCATCAGGAAGCGAGAAAAAAAGGGCAAAAATAGTTTGCGAATGATTCTGTAGATTTACCCAGCACCATCAGGCTCTTGTTGATGTTGTTGGCCTCCTCCAGGGTTTTCCCCTCGCTCTGCGTCTTCTTGGTCATTTCACTGCCCGCGAGGTCGACGAAATTGATTTTCCCCTGTTTAGAAATGAAAACCCCATTCTCCATCTGTTGAAAAATTAACGAGACGAATTAGGGCTGGACTGAATCGTTCGGTAACTTTGATTTGATTTTGTTCGGTGATGGGTACCTGCTGTTCCGACGTTATGTGAACCGTGAGGATGGTGTGACTGCGGCTCGAGTGGTCGTTCATGTTGTGAGAGCCAACCGATCGATTCCTCATACCTGAGAACAATTTTCAATTGTCACGAGGGATTTTTCAAAAAATAATTTGATTCTACATTTCAACTGTTGGCCAGTTTTTGACGAATATCTCGGAATCTAAAAGAGATACAAAAATTGTTGTCATGACCTTTTTTGTACAGCCAACTGAGGGTTACAAAAAAGGTCATGAGGAAAATTTTGCTATCTCTCTTAGATTCCGAGATATTCATCAAAAAATGGTCAAAAGGAAAAATCGACTCAACCCGGTTTACCGCTTCGCTACTGATTTAAATAAAATGTAATTTTATTTTGCATTTTAATTTTATCCCGTGAGCCCTTGAGGGTGTCCTACCTTCTTCCAAAACCGCCAAAAGATCGTCCAACTCCTCGCAATCAACGGTGAACAGATTCTCCACGAAGAACCCTCGACTTTTCTTGCTCCACCGAACAGCCAGCGACTTCCTAGAGCTCCCTGGATTCAAGAGATCAATCACTTTCTCGTTATAAATCTCGAGGAATGACGCTCTCAGCACGAAATTACACTCTTTCCGTTCTTGAAGCATTTTGAAGAGGTAAACGAAGGACCTGAAGACGAGTCCGTGATCTTCCGAGTAAGGGTTCATGTTTGAGAACTAGAAGACAAGAACAATTCTAACTATTGGCTCGTCCCTTTCCTAATCGCCTGAGCTACTTGAAGGATTTGATGTTAAAGTCGGTGAATGGTAGTTAGCAGGGACATATAAACATTAATAAATTCTGAAAGCAGAGGGTGATTGCAAATCGTCTGGTAAACAATGGTACACCAATACCACAGGCCATCGATTAAATTCGAATATACGTAATTAATAAATTTTTTATATATTTTCTTTGTGGGACTCTCCAACTACGTCCGCCTCGTGAGTCCTGGGTTACGCCAAGATTTGGTGAGGATTGAATTCTTCACCAGAAACTGTTGGTTCCTTTAAGAACTTGGCTACCTCATTGAAAGAAAAGAATTTTTCTGTACTGCTTCTCACGATTTCTCGTCTGGGAATTGGTATTACATACTTCCCAAACTCGAAAACTTGAAAATCACTGCAGCAAAATATTGTTCCTGGGCTGTTGCGATGGGGTTTTTTTACTCGTGTGGTTGGCCAGTCCTCGCGTTGGCCTCCGAGCCGTAGGCGAGGNACTTGAAGGATTTGATGTTAAAGTCGGTGAATGGTAGTTAGCAGGGACATATAAACATTAATAAATTCTGAAAGCAGAGGGTGATTGCAAATCGTCTGGTAAACAATGGTACACCAATACCACAGGCCATCGATTAAATTCGAATATACGTAATTAATAAATTTTTTATATATTTTCTTTGTGGGACTCTCCAACTACGTCCGCCTCGTGAGTCCTGGGTTACGCCAAGAGTTGGTGAGGATTGAATTCTTCACCAGAAACTGTTGGTTCCTTTAAGAACTTGGCTACCTCATTGAAAGAAAAGAATTTTTCTGTACTGCTTCTCACGATTTCTCGTCTGGGAATTGGTATTACATACTTCCCAAACTCGAAAACTTGAAAATCACTGCAGCAAAATATTGTTCCTGGGCTGTTGCGATGGGGTTTTTTTACTCGTGTGGTTGGCCAGTCCTCGCGTTGGCCTCCGAGCCGTAGGCGAGGACTGGCCAACCACACGAGTAAAAAACCCCATCGCAACAGGCCGGAAAAATACTATTAATTCTTCAAAAAAATGAAGGTATGGCCATATGAAATTAATTTCATTTATTGTCGTAAGAAGGTACGACGGAGTTGAAGGAGGAATACCTTATCCATTAAATTTAATTTAAAAAATCTGATGGATATAATACAGTAGCGAAGCGGTAAACCGGTTTAAGTCGATTTAGACTATCGGTCAGTTTTTAATGAATATCTCGGAACCTAAGGAACATAGAATTTTTTTTGTAATAACCTTTTTTGTAGCTCTCAGTTTGCTCTACAAAAAAGGTTATAATGAAAATTTCGCTATTTCTCTTGAATTCGGAGATATTCCCCGAAAACTCAGCGAAGGGCTAAATCGACTTAACTCGGTTTACCGCTTCGCTACTGAATAAGAAAGGACCACAGCAGTACTCCACTCAAGAACCCACGACTTATGCGTTTTTGCATCAAAGTAGTACATGGCACCTTTGAAGATATTCGAATTCTAATGTTATACCGATCATTACGAAATCAGTTTAAAGATGGTTTTGAATACTAGATGTGGAATAAATGAATTGGCCCGGGTAACTAGGTTTTACTGTTAAAGTCGATCGAAAAGTCTTTTGATAAATACATCGGGATGAAGATAAAAAGGTAAAAATTAATAATCAATAATGATGAATTACCAAACCAGGGGGGCCAGTCAATGTGTGAGTCTTTCCACTCCCCGTCTGTCCGTAACAGAAAACAGTGCAGCTGAAGCCCTCGACAGCCATTTCGATGAGCTTCTTCATCCCGGAATACTGGAGGACATCCTCCTGACTGGCAGCAGGCTCGAACACAACGTTATAGGAGAACAGTCTCGGCTTCCTGTCAATTCCGACGAAGACCTCGCACTGTATCTGCCCATCCCCAGGGAAGTGAACGGCCGACTCATCGCCCGCTTTCTTCTCTTTCTGACTCAGAGGTCTAACCCGGATCACCACGTTAATGTTGTCCTCTGGGAGGAGGTGCTTGGAAGCTATCACCCTCTTGTCCCCCTCGGTCAAGCGTTCTATACTTCCGTTCCTTTTTGGAAAAACAGCATTTGTGATTTTTAAAAGGGAAAAAATCACAAACGAACGAATGGGACGAATGGGAAATTTTTTTTCCATAAATTCTGACCCCCACGACGGGAGGATTACGATCCCTTTGGCTCCGCTATTTGACTTTTCCGTACCATTTTTCCTCAGGAATACGGGAAAAATAAAGAAAAAATTCCCTCTCAATCAGTTTTCGGGATATAACCATTTCAATCCTTATTTTTCAAGACACGAACATTTCCATAAAGCTTCGTATAGGTACTTGACATACCAATTCATGCACTCACATTCCCACATTTGAATTCAATGATTATATTTACAACATCAAAACAACAAAACTCAATTTTAATGGAAATTTTTCTGTTGGAGATTTTTTTGATTGATTTTTGTTTCTGCAAAAATTGCAACAACAGTCGCAAAAATTCAGTCAACAAAATCTGCAACAAAAGAATTTTCAGTCAGAAACGCATTCAACCGAGGCAGTGTCACCCTTGTGACCCTCGTGACCCTAGCGACTCCTTTTTTTTATGTGACTCTTGTGACTTCGTGACCTCAGTGACTCCTTTTTTGTGACCCTTGTGACCGTACCTCCAGTTGGGAGAGCACCTGATACATAATCGGAAGGTTCAAATCTCAGTCTGGACTTCCGAATTTTTTCAGTAAATTTGTCTTGTCAACTAATATTGAGAATTATCCTGGTTCCCCTCATACCAACTTCAAAATCCTATCCAGCAATATCGCCACAGGTGACAGCCACAGCAGTGACGCCACAAGATGTGGAACGCTATATAAACCTCCGTCTTCTGTGAAGAATCTCTATAATTCAGGAGAAATAACGGACACGAAATTTTTTCATTACTGTTCCCGCAATCCCGGGGAAAAATGGTACGGAAAACATAAGTTAAATCGTGTCGCCAAAGGAATCGTAATCATGCCAAGATTTTGTCTGCAAATTTGTCCATTTTGCATGATTCAACGGAACAGGGGGTGTACAAAAGCGACTAGAAATCCCCGGAATCGATAAACCGAACGTCCTTGTATCGTTCCTCAACCCAACGCCCCACAAATACCCCAACAAAACGCTTGACTCGAAGACTTTCCGAATGATTTCAGAAAAAAAATGAGAAAAATAAAAAATTTCTATTTGCGTCCTCCACCGGGACTATTTTCGACTCGCCTCACGAAAAATCGCTCGCTGTACGTTGAACCTACCGCTCACCTCGAAAAATCATTAGCGAATCCCCTGATTGAACTTTTCCCTCAACTAAAGGATTTCCAATCTCTCCCGCAAGCTATTCCGACGGGTTAATGAAGCGAAATGGTCTCGTGAATAATCACCGGAATGCGCAATTTCTCCAGTTACGAGGGAAACAAGAGCCATTAATTCTCTATTTACCTGGGATAATAGCCTCTTCCCCTCATTAAAAAATAATTCTCTCTTCCGTTGGCTGTTTAAACGCCTGCAGACATTGATTTACGTCAATCTTGAGTCAATAAGTATCTCTCCATTATTTATTGGAAGCTAGACAATCGCGTGCTTCAATCCCTCGCCCCATGACTCCCTCACTCGACCTTCATCAAAAATTTGTTACGTATTTTGGGGGCAGGGATTTCCCCCAATTAAAATAGCTCGATTTTATTGAATTAAAACTCAAAAGTTTTCATGGGGAATTGAGAGACAACGGGTCACGCACATCAGCAGGTGTCCAAATAGCGGGGAAAACTATGACTATTTGTTTATTTTTATGAGCATTTTTCCCCCAGGGTTACAGATGGGTATCTCGCCACGGCCATTAGGGAATTAGATGTCTCGTAATCGTCATGAAACTATTTGTCACGTCAAATGAATGTTATTACGAAGTAGTATTGGGAGAAATGTCGTTATCAGTCTGTTTCAAAGGTCACATGCCGATACCTGAAGTTTTTTTCGAATAGGGGTGGGTCTTCAGGCACTTGCGGAGTGATTAAAATGTCAGGGGACGGCTCGATGACAATTTTCCGTGGGAGAATAATATACTTTAAGGGTCGGGTGGATTATGATTCCAACGCTATCTCGATTATTTGCCATCTTCATATCGTGTGTATTGTCCAATGGAAATAGTGATCTATTTCCATTGGATTTTAGATTACACTGGAGTCCCTAAAAATTGTGTTTTTAAGAAATAAGTGGCGATAGAGAGGACATAGTGAATTGATAATTTATTATGGTAACTAACGATCTGACTGCCACTAGATACATAAAATTATTAATTTGCAATTTCCTCCCTATTGGGTTTGTTTCCCAATATTATTAAAAAACGCTCTTTGATAATGTTCAGCTTTTTTTCAACGTTCTTTTGATTGTATAATCGTAATTTTTGGAGACTCCAGGGCTATGTAAAACTGAATAGCAATTGGAGATCATTTCAGATTATCAAAATGAAAAAAACAATCGAGATCACGATCGAAATATAATAAATATGATCCATCTTCATAATGGAAAATAGATCACAATTTACATTGGATTTTACATCACACAGGAGTCCCTAAAAATTATGATTGTGCAATAAAAAAAAGGAGAAAAAAACTGAACATTTTCAAAGAGCGTTTTTAATAAAGATTAAGAAGTAAGTCCGATAGAGAGGAAATAGTGAATGGATAATTTATCAGGGTAACTAAGGATCTAACAGCCATTGACTACTGTGGGAAATGACGACTTAACAGCCATTGGATACATCAAATTATTAATTTGCAATTTCCTCCCTATTGGGTTTGTTTCCCAATATTATTAAAAAACGCTCTGTGATAATGTTCAGCTTTTTTTCAACGTTTTTTTGATTGTACAATCGTTATGTAAAACTGAATAGCAATTGGAGATCATTCCAGATTATCAAAATAAAAGAAAACAACCAAGATCACGTTCGAAAAAATTCTGCAGCGAAGTGGTAAACTAGAATAACAGTAAAAATCCTTTAATCGAAAATCCAGTGTAACGTTTTGTGAAGCCAATCTATTCGGCGTATTGTGTCATTAGATTCTTTATAAATGACGATAGCATACATTAAAGATATTACGATAATGCTATGTTATATTATATTCTATACTAGAAAATATTCAGTAGAAAAAGCCAATAGAATTCAATTTTTCTATACAACTTATTCCATTCAGATATTTTCTATAGAATTTCCTCGGCTCAAATTTTCCAATTTTTTTCGTTTGATTTTCTTGATGAGAAGAAAAGAAAAGTAGAACGAAAAAAACTTGGAAAATTTGAGTCGAGCAAATTCTACAGAAAATATATGAAAAGATACATTAAAGATATTACGATAATGCTATGTTATATTATATTCTATACCAGAAAATATTCAGTAGAAAAAGCCAATAGAATTCAATTTTTCTATACAACTTATTCCATTCAAATATTTTCTATAGAATTTCCTCGGCTCAAATTTTCCAATTTTTTTCGTTTGATTTTCTTGATGAGAAGAAAAGAAAAGTAGAACGAAAAAAACTTGGAAAATTTGAGTCGAGCAAATTCTACAGAAAATATATGAAAAGATACATTAAAGATATTACGATAATGCTATGTTATATTATATTCTATACCAGAAAATATTCAGTAGAAAAAGCCAATAGAATTCAATTTTTCTATACAACTTATTTCATTGAGATATTTCTATAGAATTTCCTCGGCTCAAATTTTCCAATTTTTTTCGTTTGATTTTCTTGATGAGAAGAAAAGAAAAGTAGAACGAAAAAAACTTGGAAAATTTGAGTCGAGCAAATTCTACAGAAAATATATGAAAAGATACATTAAAGATATTACGATAATGCTATGTTATATTATATTCTATACCAGAAAATATTCAGTAGAAAAAGCCAATAGAATTCAATTTTTCTATACAACTTATTTCATTGAGATATTTCTATAGAATTTCCTCGGCTCAAATTTTCCAATTTTTTTCGTTTGATTTTCTTGATGAGAAGAAAAGAAAAGTAGAACGAAAAAAACTTGGAAAATTTGAGTCGAGCAAATTCTACAGAAAATATATGAAAAGATACATTAAAGATATTACGATAATGCTATGTTATATTATATTCTATACCAGAAAATATTCAGTAGAAAAAGCCAATAGAATTCAATTTTTCTATACAACTTATTTCATTGAGATATTTCTATAGAATTTCCTCGGCTCAAATTTTCCAATTTTTTTCGTTTGATTTTCTTGATGAGAAGAAAAGAAAAGTAGAACGAAAAAAACTTGGAAAATTTGAGTCGAGCAAATTCTACAGAAAATATATGAAAAGAATAAGTTACATAGGAAAATCGAATTCTGTTGATTTTTTCTATTGAACATGTCAATAGAATCAGCCAAAAACTAATAGAAAGTTTAATAGAAATTCAACAGAATTTCCCAACGAACTCGACAGGTTTTCCTATCAAATTTTTTCGTGCGTGTGCGCTTTCATGAATGAAATGGAACAGCCGTCACGCGAAAAAGACCTCAACAAAAATATTTCTTCGTGCGCCTGGATGACAAAAGCTCGATCGTTTCCTCCCACATATGTTGAGGCGACTGGACATTAGAATATCGATTTCCGGAAGCATACACCACACACGGACAAGGTCTCAACGATCGATAATACGTGTATTCTCCACGTATTAACGCGATGTCTCATCACGTCTCCCATGACAACACTTGACAATATTTTCCCTCCATTATTTTATTTTCACCTATTTTCACCGCGATAGTGCACACAGATGGTGCGGGAAAAAATTTTCGATTGACAAATACAAGTGATCGATTAACAAGTAGAGGTGATAATTTTTTTAAATTACGTGGGGACTTCCAGGAGCGACTCATCGGCCTAGATCTAGCAGACACGTGTCGTTTATTTCTATTTCGGTTTTATCTTCTGGTTATCGATGGATAGGGTTTTTTGGGGTGGTAGGGTGTCAGGATGAGTACTCACTCGCTTCTGGAAGCACGAAGTGTTGATTTTCGGGTTGATGAGCCCCCGGGTTTCGACGGACTGTTGCCACGGGACTTGACATCGTCGCTAGGGCTGTTGCCGCGCGATCTTCGGGGATTGTTTTGGCTCTTTCGACCCGGTGGGGGACTCTTCAGCAGCACCATCCCGTGATTTCTGGTTCGCTGGGACTGATTAGATTCGTTAATGCATTATTATCTCGTTTCGGAGCGAGATGGATAGGTTTTTTGACGGGGCATTTAGGGACGAAGTCCTTATGGGTCCTTATCCGCAGTGGCGCCACCTATCGGATTTTTTTTTCAGCAAATTCTAGGTTTTTCTAGAAAATTTGAGAAAATTCTCCAATTTTTTTAGACAAATTACAATTTTGATATCGTCATTTAAATTGTCACATGACCACTTTCGTAGAGCCAATTGAGGGCTATAAAAAAGGTCATGAGAAAAATTTTGATATTTCTCTTAGATTCCGAGTTATTCATAAAAAATTTGACAAAAAACTGAAAATGATCTCTGGATTTTGGTAATCCAATCGTGGAAAATCACCGGAATTTTCACCAGAACTCAACTAAAAAATAATATCAGTAGCGAAGCGGTAAACCGGGTTAAGTCGATTTTTACTATTGGCTAGTTTTTGACGAATATCTCGGAATCTAAAAGAGATAGAAAGATTTTTGTCATGACCTTTTTTGTAGAGCCAATAGAGCGTTATAAAAAAAGTCATGAGAAAAATTTTGCTATCTCTCTTTGATTCCGAGATATTCAGCAAAAACTGGCTAATAGTAAAAATCGACTTAACTCGGTTTACCGCTTCACTACTGATATAATTCCAGTAAACATTCGAATTCATTTCAATCAGTAATTCCAGTAAAAATTCTAATTCGATTTCAAGTTTTTAAATTTTCACGAAACCCATTACGTTTTTAACTAAAAATTTCGGTAAATATTTTTGAAGATGAATTCGCTTCCCGCTCACTAAAATTCAGAGGTAATTTCAAATTAATGTTTCTCCTGCTGAACTTTTCGACTGGCTAAACTCGTTATTTCACAATTATGTTTACTCCAGCACAACTTATGCCATCAGTCTCGGCTGTTAACTATTACATTTAATGAGTAACCGATAATAAATAAGCAGAATCGATTGTAATGGTGACCGCGGAAAAACTTGTTATTACGAATTTCAAAACACGGATATTTATTATTGATTTTTGCAACCCTGCAAGAACTAATGCCCGACAAATCCCTCAATTGAATAGTTTCGATTATTTGTTTACATATACTATCTGCATCCAGATTTCTATTTACGAGACATTGAACACTTTTTACGACCATAAAAATGTCCGTCACACCGTCTGCAGTTCACTCATTATTTTTTGCAGAAGAAAATCCCAAAAAAAAATATTCTAATGAAAAAAGTCCCCGATAAACAATTCATCTGAATTTACCCCGGAACTTTTCGCGTGAAATTCATAAATCGTGAATTTCAAATCATTCAATTTAAATGATTTAAAATAAATTATCAAAAATTAAATAACTGTAAATTAATAACTGTCAATTAATTCCTGTAATTACAGTAATTTTTTGTTTAATTCTAATAATTCACTTCTGCAATTGGTTTTTTTTCTCTAACGGTTGTAGAAAACCATTGGGGGATTGCCTGTAATTTTATAATTACAGAAGAAAATCCCCCAAAAAAATATTCTAATGAAAAAAGTCCCCGATAAACAATTCATCTGAATTTACCCCGGAACTTTTCGCGTGAAATTCATAAATCGTGAATTTCAAATCATTCAATTTAAATGATTTAAAATAAATTATCAAAAATTAAATAACTGTAAATTAATAACTGTCAATTAATTCCTGTAATTACAGTAATTTTTTTTAAATTCTAATAATTCACTTCTGCAATTGGTTTTTTTTCTCTAACGGTTGTGGCAAACCATTGGGGGATTGCCTGTAATTTTATAATTACAGAAGAAAATCCCCAAAAAAAATATTCTAATGAAAAAAGTCCCCGATAAACAATTCATCAGAATTTACCCCGAAACTTTTCGCGTGAAATTCATAAATCATGAATTTCAAATCATTCATTTAAATCATTTAAAATAAATTATCAAAAATTAAATAACTGTAAATTAATAACTGTCAATTAATTCCTGCAATTACAGTAATTTTTTGTTTAATTCTAATAATTCACTTCTGCAATTGATTTTTTTTCTCTAACGGTTGTGGAAAACCATTGGGGGATTGCCTGCAATTTTATAAATCGCTGAAAATATTCTGTCAATGTAAAATAATCAAAAATAGGCATTTGCGTTGAACGAGGAACGAATGACTACTTTAAAAATTGTAAAACGCACTGATAACCCTCTTTAACTCACGTTGATATTGCAGATGGAATCATTCCAGGTGGTTGGCGCGTGACAGTGGCAAGTACGTTACAGGTTGAACGCGCGCGATAGACTGACCAGGGGGTAGTTGGCTGGACTTGACCCTCCGGACAACCCCCTCACTCCCTCGATTCGATCGGTTTGTTGTAAACTTCGTTAATGCGGAAACAACGCCTCTGAATTATTCCATCCACCCATAGTCCTATTAAAAAATCAGGGAGCATAAATTATTCTTCTGAATTATTTTTTTAATGAATAGAATAGAATAGAATAGAATAGAAATACTTTATGTCCCTGATACTACCGTTAGTTTTACATCTACACGAGTCACAGAAAAATATCTCCGATAAAACTCCAATAAACTGTTTTTAAATGAAAAACACATATAGTAAGTGTATTTTCCGGTTTTAAGTCACCTAAAAAAAAGAGTCGCTAGGGTCACGAGGGTCACAAGGGTGACACTGCCTTGGTTGAATGCGTTTTTGACTGAAAATTCTTGTGTCGCATATTTTGTTGACTGAATTTTTGCGACTGTTGTTGTAATTTTTTCAGAAAAAAAAATCAATAAAAAAAATCTCAAAAAAATTTCCATTAAAATTGTCTTTTGTTGTTTTGATGTTGTAAATATAATCATTGAATTCAAATGTGGGAATGTGAGTAGATGAATTGGTATGTCAAGTACCTACACGAATCATTATCGAAATGTTCGTATCCTGAAAAATAAGGAATGAAATCAGTAGCGAAGCGGTAAACCGGGTTAAGTCGTTTTTTACTATTGGCTAGTTTTTGACGAATATCTCGGAATCTAAAAGAGATAGAAAGATTTTTGTCATGACCTTTTTTGTAGAGCCAATAGAGCGTTATGAAAAAAGTCGTGAGAAAAATTTTGCTATCTCTCTTAGATTCCGAGATATTCAGCAAAAACTGGCTAATAGTGAAAATCGACTTAACTCGGTTTACCGCTTCACTCCTGAAATGCTCATATCCCAAAAGCTAATTGAGAGGGAATTTTCCCGTTACTTTCCCCGTACTCCCGGGGAAAATGCGGCGCCAAATCGTAATCTCCCCGACAATTCTTCCGATTGCTGTCACAGGGTGACTTTCACCCCAGATAAAAACCTCTCAATGAAAATTACCGGAAGGCATTTTCTCCCCAACTTTCTTCTCTCCTTTCTTCCCTCTTAAAACCGGAAAATTTGTTTCTTCGCGAGGGACAAATGCACTTGAGGGTTTTCAAGCTACGTCGGCTATTACAATAGTCACCGGTGGGATGGGTATTGAGGGGTCGATCCTCCTTCTCCTTCCAACGAATTCGTCCTCGTGGGACGGTTGAAGAGAGAGAGTGGGGCCTACTCCATGGTCGACTCCGTTACTCTCCCGTGTTAGTCACGTCGTGGCATGGTTCAGGCACACAACCAGTGGTGTTTTAAAAAAAAAAAGAAAATTTTCTTTGACGCTTCGACTCCATCAGTTTGCACACACGCGTTCGCCGGGTCCCCGGGGCCAAATGGCTTGCCAGTGATTTAGGTTTTTACTTGGGAATATTCAGTGACAGACGTTGGGTGAGTACCATCGGCGTGAAAGTCTTTATCACTCTTATTTAAGGATTTGCGGTGTTCAATTGATACATTCGAGTGCATCTGGAGCGTGAGTCACGGCTGCTTGGCCGAGTTACGAGATCTTCATCTCACTTTTGATTTTTATTCCGCGAATCTTCACTTTCCTCGGTATTTTTCCCCCTCAATGGCTTTCTTTCTCGCTAAAACCGACTTGTTCTGTTAATTAATCATCATCGAAGCTATTTGAGGGCTCATCGGCGGTCGTTTAAATTTTTCCGGCTGAATGTCTGCGCTTCAAGTCATTTAAAGTGCTCTACCCGCAGCGAAAACACTTGTCTAGCCGCCAGTTTTCCGACATTAGCAATTCCTGATAATTCTTATCAAATTCCCATCATTATGAATGACGAAACTGTCAAGGGAAACTCGTGACTCACAAGTGGCAATATTTCTTTCCAACAAGAGGCGGAAAAAAATATTCACAAGAAATTTATGAATATTTTTCGAGTTACCGGTGGGTTTTACGCTCCCCCTCACAATCTCACTCAAGTACTCTGTGGTTTAGCTATTGTTGAGGTTGAATGTACGGAAAAAAGAGAAAATGGCAAATCATTGGGTCGTAAAATGTAGCACTCAGGCCATTTCAACAATAAAGTTAATGCCCTCTCTTGATTTTTTACACAAAAATTCCCTGAAGGGTTTCGTCCGCCTTCGTTGGAGCGATCTTCTCGGAAGAGTTTTTTTAAAAAACACGATCACTTTCCGTTGTATTTCACACTGAAAGTTATTTTTTGCGCGAAAAAAAGCCGATCGATCCTCTCCATCAATCATCTTCCGCGAATTGTCCGGTCCCCAATGAGCCGTCACTCCTAAAAAAACGAGGGATACCAAACAAAGACGGAGAAATTAGACGTAGCGTGTCGAAAAAATAACCGGTTGAGAATAGTGGCGGGTTTTCTCCTCGAATATTTCGGTGGCCTTGAGTCCCATCAAAACCTCATGGGCGTCTTGAATGATTCAAGTTCAGGGCCTCCTACGGTACATTACAAATTCCATTCTCGTATTTGAATTCCCAATGCCGCTTCAAATGTCCAATTAATTGCGGACACTGGATGCGTACAGAGTAGACAGAACGGCGCAACAAAGTCTTGAATTTCTTAATCAAGTGGAGAGGCTAAATGTCACGGGGGAACAGGTGTCAGAGCGAAACAAAGAGCTCCCCACGGCCCCCCGAAAACAGCGAGAAAGTAAAATCATGAAAATAACATGAGGATTTCCTCCTCCGCCGACTCCTTCTCTTTCGGTTTTCATTTGAAAAAAAGCGGAAGTAACTCGGGTACAATGAACAATGCGCAGTCTTCCCCGTGAGTGCGCGCTTCCCGTTATCTGTCTCCCCTTCTTAACACCAAATATTGAATCCAATTAGGATCAACACTCTAACATTGTTTTGTACGGATTTGTTTGCGGGGGGATAATAAGTCCTATCGATTTCGAGGCTCACACGGAAATATTTCCCAAAATTCCTAAAGAAGACAAATTATTTCGGACAGATGAATTATTTTTTCCCATGAAATTTCCGCGACGCGACGTTGCCGGAAACCCGCTAAACGCGCCCGGGCAGCGTAGAGTGAATTCGGCAACGCTGAAGCCTAACTAGCACGGCGGGGAATCCCCGCGGCAAATCACGAAACTAGCGGAAGATTTGTCTCAGGCGCATCTAAGGGTGTACAAATGTTTTCAAGTAAAGTACAAACTCTTTCGCACTCTAAAAACATTTGTACATATGATGACTTGACTCTCCTTCACTTAAATATCCCCTAAATTGAATTTTCCGCTGACGAATATTCTGAGGAATAGAGCACTATCAATTTTTAGAAGGAGTATTGAGAATTTAAATGTGAAATTTATATAAAATCATCATCAAAAAAAGCACTGGATATAATTTTTAGTTTCTCATTTCCACTTCCTTTCGCCAGAGACTGAGGGGTGACAGAGAACAAGTGACGAAAATAGATGCAGAAAAAGAAAAACGAGAAAGTGGAGAATCAAAAAAAATCCACTGAAACAATAAGATCAAAGATAATTTAATCTTATCTAGAAGTCGATGTGTGGATCGAGAATTCATTTGACACACAAATAACAAAGTCAGAGTGGGAAGAACAGTCGTACAGTGATTATCGGGGATCAATAGCTGGGGCTGTAACATTTATTTCTTAATTCAATTGTAATTTATCGACAGGGTAATTGGGTCTCTGAAAATTGAGAGATGGGGTAAGTCCCAATAGCCGGAATAGCGCTGTATTGAAGGGCTTTAATGGGTTTTACTGCTGGAATTCCACCTGAGGACAGCCTATAATCTAATCTAACGTTTATCGTCTTTGTGACGAGGCCAATTCACCGGATTAATAATTTTCCACGTGACTAACTCCCTTTTGCGAAGTAAAACGGAATAAATGTCAACGAGAGTGAATTCGATAGCAATATTTTAAAAATCAAGTGTTGACCGTTAGAAAGTGCCCCGACTCGTTTAATATCGTCTGATATTTCACTTCCCAGAGACCAGAAATCACGTGAAAAATCGGAAATCCTAACGGCTGGAATCATGGAGCAGGATTTACACGAGCGTAACAGAGTTGGTGTTCAGGATTTTGTACTGCTCGAGGATTTCAACAGCGAAACGGCATTTATCGATAACTTGAGAAAAAGATTCAAGGAGAATCTTATCTACACATACATTGGTCAAGTACTGGTGTCGGTAAATCCGTACAAGAGTCTGCCGATTTACAATGAGTCAACGATACATTATTACGAGGGGAGGAATTTTTTTGAAGCTCCACCGCACATTTTTGCACTTGCAGATACTGCGTATCGGTGAGAATTTTCATTCGGTCTGGGCGGCCTCGGGAGGGGAAAAAAATACTCAAGTGCGGGGGAAACTTTGAGCGACGAGTGGAGGATAGCTTGAAGAATTTGTTGCTCGAACTGGAACTGGAGGAAATTATTTGAAAGTCACGTATGAAAAAATTCAATAGAAAACCTAGTGAATTCGCTAGAAAATTCTATTGGAATTCTATAGGAATTCTATGGGGTTTCTACAGGATTTCTATTGGAATTCTTTTGAAAAATTCTGTTTGTTTTTTGCGCCGATTCTATTGGATATTCGATAAGAAAAAGTCAAAGATTTCGAATTTCTGTCTCAATTTTTCTCTTGAGATTTTGTCTATAAGAATACTTGGGCATCAATTTTCTGAGTTTTTTCCACACGGATTCTGCAGCGTCAAAAGATGGCGCTTCAAAGATGGCGGCGCATCCACCTCGTATTATTAAACATTCATCAACATTTTTTGGCTTTTCACATCACCCTCAAATCGCTGCACCCAAATTCTGCAAAATGAACATTTTTTTTAAGCCATTGGTCATATTTTTCCATCCCCTTTCGGCTGAGCATTAATGGGGCAATGGTTTTCCCGCATTTCAGATTTTTTTTCACTCCCTGAAGTGAGTCTGGGATTTTTAAAGTCGACTTGCAGGGGAGACTACTGTGAGTTTAAAAACGAATAATTAGTGCAAAAAATTAATTGTTTATTGTTCGTTTGCCCCGCACACGGTTAAAATGTTGAGAATAGTTCGGGGTGTCCAATTTTTGAGCTACAGAGGTTTCTTTTTTGACGTGGATACGTCTATGGTTTCAACATGGGGGTCGTTTTGGGAAACGGTCCTTATGCGCAGCGCCATCTATCGGAATTCTAGAAAATTCTAGACATTTCGAGGAAATTCAGGGAGTTTCTAGAAAATTCGAGGGGATTCAAGGAGTTTCTATAAAATTCGAGAAACGAGGAAAGACGCCTGCAATTTTTTGCAAAATTTTTGAAAAAATGTGTGCGATAACAATTACAAATTAGTTTTTTGAAATTCGACTCCTACACAGCTAATTCCGCATTGTTTAGAATGCAAATTTGCGCCATTCATGTAAAATAGGCAGAAAAATTATCCTTACAATATTGAAAATATATTCTTGATTCTCTCAGGAACATTTTCCGGGCTATTTTACATGAGTGGTGCAATATTTCATTTAAAAAATAACGAAATTAGTTGTATAGAAGTTAAATTCCAAAAAAATAATTCGTAATTGTTACTGTCCACATTTTTTCATGAAAAATTGAAAAAATCTGGACGTATAATCGATCTTCAATGTATGAGTAAAGTCATTCCAAAGTAATTATCTCAAACAAGATGAAAATATTCTTCTCGAAAATGCTGAAATCCTTTCCCCCACCCGATATCAAAACTAAAGTCTCGAATGATGAATTTTGAAAACTGAAGGTCTCTAGCAAAAGAAAACCGCGATCAGTGCATCCTGATCTCCGGCGAATCGGGATCTGGTAAGACAGAGGCCTCGAAGAAGGTCCTCCAGTTCATCGCGGCGGCGACCGGGCACAAGAAGAAGGTCGACGCTGTGAGCGGCAAGCTCATAGGCTCCAACCCAGTGCTGGAAGCCTTCGGCAATGCCAAGACCAACAGAAACGACAACTCCTCGAGGTTCGGAAAATACATGGACATCCAGTTCGATTTCTACGTGAGTATCCCCCTCATCATCTCCACGAAGAGCCCAAACCAAATTGAATTCAATAAAAAAAAGTGGTAAAATAGTTTAATTCGATTTTGACCATTTGCCAGTTTTCAGTGAATATCTCGGAATCTAAGGGAGATAGCAAAATTTTTGACAGGAGCTTTTCTGTGGCACTCAAAGCGCTCTACAAAAAAGGTCATTACGAAAATTTCGATATCTGCCTTAGATTCGGAGATATTCCTCGAAAACTCAGATTAGAGCCGAGTCGACTTGAACCGCTTTACCACTTGGCTGCTGAATTTTCGTCTCCAGGGGAACCCCGTGGGTGGCAACATCCTCAACTACCTCTTGGAGAAGTCTCGGGTGGTGCATCAATCCTCCGGAGAACGGAATTTCCACATTTTCTATCAGCTCTTGGCTGGAGCGGACGACGAAACCCTCAGGAAGCTCTTCCTCAAGCGTAATTTGGACACCTATTTCTACATCAGTAATGGAACAAAAGGCACTGTCGACACTATTGACGACGTGGGGCAGTACAAGCAGGTGCTAGAGGCCATGAAGACGGTGGAGTTGGAACAGAGCGAGCAGGACGATTTGTTCGCAATCGTCGCGTCAGTTCTTCACATGGGAAATGTGGGCTTCACTGAGGAAGAGGGAGTCGCCCAGATCCTCAAGCCTGCGTCGGTGGAAGCTGTTGCTTCGGTAAAGACTCTTCAATCGAATTCATTAATTGAAGAGGATAATTCAGTAGCGAAGCGGTAAACCGATTCGCTACTGGTCAAGTCGATTTTGATTTTTTGACAGTTTTTGATGAATATCTCGGAATCTAAGGGAGATAGCGAAATTTTTGTCATGATCTTTTTTGTAGAGCCAATTAAGGTTTACAAAAAAGGTCATGACGAAAATTTTTCTATCTCCTTTAGATTCCGAGATATTCGCTAAAAACTGGCGGGTCGTCAAAATCGACTTGAGCCGGTTTAGGGCTTGACGGAGCAAATTATTCGGTGGATTTCAACAACTAATTGGTAGAATTTTAAACAACTGATTGGTGGAATTTAACAACTATTTAGTTGAAATTCTCTCGAGGGCGAGAGATTTTTCAGTTTCACTCGAACCATTTGTCAAATTTTCAATAAACGTTCGTCGATTTATTTGATGGATCAAATTTAAATACGAATTGTAGATTATTGCGAAGATATTTTCTAACCGTCAAAATTGATCGAATGAAATTGAAAAATCTTTTCTGAATTTTAATGAATTACTTGTTAAATTTCACCAACTAGTTGACATTCACCAACTCAACAAATTAATTCATTTTTTCAACAACTAGTTGATGAATTTCACATTAAAGAAGCAATAGTTTTTGTTTACATTAAATTCGGAGATAACATTCTCTTCCCCCCTGATTTCGCTCTTTCGTTCAATCTTTTCGTCTTCCATTTGCAGTTGTTGGGTTGCGACGTAAAAAAATTAGCAAAAGCCTTCACCCACAGGACAATAGATGCTCGTGGAGACGTGGTAATCTCCCCCTTGAACCGTGAATTGGCTATTTACGCTAGGGACGCACTGGCCAAAGCTGTTTACGATCGTTTGTTCACGTGGCTAGTGGCCAGACTAAATAAATCCCTCCAGCCCGAGCTGAGCCGGGAGAACGGCGTAATCGGAATTCTCGATATTTACGGCTTCGAAATATTCCAGAAGAATAGGTGAGCAAACGTCGAGACCCCGACCGAGGGCTCCATCAAGTCATTGACTTGAGCAAAACAAGCAAGCATTGCTTTTGACGACCCGCCAGTTTTTAGCGAATATCTCGGAATCTAAAGGAGATGGAAAAATTTTCGTTATGACCTTTTTTGTAAACCTTAATTGGCTCTACAAAAAAGGTCGTGGCGAAAATTTTGCTATCTCCCTTAGATTCCGAGATATTCATTAACTCACTCTTCCTTTTTCAGCTTTGAGCAATTCTGCATCAACTACTGCAACGAGAAACTCCAACAGCTGTTCATCCAGTTGACCCTCAAGTCCGAACAGGAGGAGTACCAGAAGGAGGGCATCACCTGGGAGCACGTCGAGTTTTTCAACAACAAAGTCATCTGCGATCTCATCGAGGAGAAGTACAAGGGAATAATCTCCCTGATGGATGAGGAGTGCTTGCGTCCAGGGGATCCAACGGACCTGAGTTTCTTGGAGAAGTTGAACTCCAATCTGGGGAGCCATCCTCACTACATCAGTCACATGAAGGCTGACATTCAGACGCAAAAGATCATGGGGAGAGACGTAAGAAAGATTGTACACTGAGAGAAAAAAACGACAAAGTTCTCAAACAAGTCTTACTTCTGCCAAGAAAATTCAGCAGTCGATTTTGACTATTGGCCAGTTTTTGACGAATATCTCGGAATCTAAAAGAGATAGAAAAATTTTTGTCATGAACTTTTTATAGCCCTTAATTGGTGCTACAAAAAAGGTTATGAGAAAAATTTTGCTATCTCTCTTAAGTTCTGAGATATTCATCAAAAACTCAACTGCGAGATGAGTCGACTGAAATGTCTTCAATCGATGGATTTCTTTGGATCGAAATCTCAACTACTTTCGTCATTTCTCCTCAGGAATTTCGACTAGTTCATTACGCCGGTGATGTCACCTACAACGTTCGCGGTTTTCTCGAGAAAAATAACGATCTCCTCTTCAGAGATCTCCGAGAAGTCATGTCTCACACATCAAACTCAATAACCCACGCTATTTTTGATGTCAAGGACCTGACGAGTAAAAAACGTCCAGATACAGCTGTAACTCAATTCAAAAATAGTCTCAACAACCTCGTGGATATTCTCATGGGAAAGGAGCCCTCGTACATTCGATGCATCAAGCCGAATGACTTTAAAATTTCAGGTGTGAATCATCGGCGACAGAAATCTCTCGAGTCCTTGAAACCATTCACGAGAATATAATGCGAATTGTTTGGCTTTCAGGGCAATTTAACGAGAAAATCGTTCTTCACCAAGTCAAGTACTTGGGCCTGATGGAGAATCTGAGGGTCAGGCGAGCTGGTTTCGCCTACAGAAGACCTTACGAGCAATTTTTGCAGAGATACAAGTCCCTCTGCCCCAAAACCTGGCCGTCCTATCGAGGAAGTGCCAAGGACGGGGTTCAAGTTCTAGTTTCTCACCTCAAGTATTCGGAGAATGAATACCAAATGGGAAAGTGAGTAGACTCTCTTGAATGAAATCAGCAGCGAAGTGGCCAAACGGTTTAAGTCGAGTCATCTCCCATCTCCCGTTGAGTTTTTGAGGAATATTTCCAAATCTAAGGGAGATAGCGAAATTTTCGTAATTATATTTGTTGTAGCTCTCAATCGGCTCTACAAAAAAGGTTATAATAAAAATTTTGCTATCTCCCTTAGATTCCGAGATATTCATTGAAAACTGGCCAATAGTCAAAATTGACTTGTACCGTTTTACCACTTCGCTACTGAATTGGTATTCAGTTTTATGCTGGGGATGAATCCTGGGTTCTGGACTGGAGTCCGGTATTTTACTTGGTAGAAAAAGAGGTGTTTTATTCATTGAAACTAACTCATAATTGTCCAGACGGCAGAATTACGTAGAAATGACAAGATGATACAAAATAAGTATTAAGCTTGATTTACGTTGACGACTGGGGCCCCGAATATTCGTGAGATAGCGAAATTTTCATAATAACCTTTTTTGTAGAGCGAATTGAGTGCTCCTAAAAAGGTTATAATAAAAATTATGCTATCTCCCTTAGATTCCGAGATATTCATTGAAAACTACAACTCAATTTTTCAAAATCCACCGATTCCTCAATTTTCCTCTCTACGTACAGTTCAATGTCTGAAGAAAATCTTTTTATAGCACAAAATTATTCATCCGCTTCCCAAAGACTCTCTTCTCAACTGAGGACGCCTTCCAACGAAAAAAGAACGACATTGCAGCGATAATCCAGAGCAAATGGAAGGGCAGAGTGCAGAGACAAAAATACGTGAGAATGAAGTGCGCGGCTATAATTCTCCAGAAGTACGTGAGACGTTGGAGGGCGAAGAGGGAGGCTGAGAGAAGGAGAAGAGCGGTGGTGACGATAAGGAGGTTCATCGAGGGCTTCATCACGAGGAATGGTCCTCCCACGGATGTCAATGCCGCCTTCACCGAGTTGGCAAAATCTCAGTGGCTCCTCAGGCTCTCTCGATCACTGCCTAGAGGAGTCCTCAATGATCATTGGCCGCCTTGTCCTTACGCTTGTCGAGAGGTATTTTCCCATTGTTAGGAATTTTAATTATAATTTTTTTGAGGGGAAAATCCAGAGGAAAGAGGAACGAGTGAAGTGAATGGAACATTTATTAAAGTTATTTGTCCTCTTCGGATCATCTCCAACTCGTTTTATTCAGTTCGCAGAAAATGAACAAATTTTGACGTGGATACGTCAATGTTTTCGTTATAAGGAGAGGGCATTTAGGGAAAAAGTCCTTATGGTTCCTTATCAGCAGTGGCGCCATCTAAAATTCTAGATTTTTCTACCAAATTCCAGATTTTTCTAGAAAAGTTTTCATTTTTGCATAAAATTCTCCAGTTTTTTTTCGTTTGCGGGGTAAATGAACAATGAACAATTAGTTTTTTTGCATTAATTATTCATTGTTAGACACACGTAATCGATAAAATCATAGTCTCCCCTTAAATTGAATTATCCCCTGAAGGCATCAGAACACCTGAAACAAATCCACAAGAGGCACCGAGCCCGCATCTACCGGTCATCACTCTCCAAAGAGGACAAGAAGCAACTTGACCTGAAGGTTCTCTCCGAAAAACTGTTCAAGAACAAGAAAAAGTCTTACTCCAAGAGTGTGGGCCCGAGGTTCATCGACGACAGACTGGGCAACGAGTTCTCCGCTCTCAAGCAGAACTTCATTGCTAGTGTTCTACCCACTGGGGAGACCATCAAGGTACTCCACAGATGAATATTACAACGGCTTGAATGGAAATTATTATTAGAAATTGTCGTTTTGCAGTACTCTACACCTGTCATAAAGTACGATCGTCATGGCTATAAGCCACGAGAGAGGGTATTGATTCTAACGGAAAAGGCTGTTTACATTCTCGATACTGGGAAATCGTTGAAGCTCAAGCATCGGTTGCCTTATCAGAGCATTCAGGAGCTCGTGGTTACTGGGGAGTCGGATAATCTGCTGATTGTGAGGATCCCCCCGGAGCTTAAAAAAGATAAGGTAGTTTTTTTTGCCTGCGAATGGAAGCACTGCAATCGTTCAAATTTAAGATTTCGATTTTTTGTGTTATGTCGACCCATTATGATCCCAAATTCCGAAAATTAATTTTTTAGACGGTGTCCGTACGCTCGTTTGTATGTAAATTTGTGTATGTAACAAACTTTTTCTTCAATTTCTCACTCATGAATAGATGGAATTGAATCATTTTTCTCTCAAATGTAGGTATTGCTGAGCCCTGTCCATCGCCATTAATTGAAATTTAATTCATTGATTCATTTTTTTAATTTTTTAATTTTTTCAAAATTCAGTTCAGTAGCGAAGCGGTAAACCGGGTTAAGTCGATTTTTATTATTGGCTAGTTTTTGACGAATATCTCGGGATCGAAAACAGATAGAAAGATTTTTGTCATGACCTTTTTTGTAGAGCCAATAGAGCGTTATGAAAAAAGTCATGAGAAAAATTTTGCTATCTCTCTTAGATTCCGAGATATTCAGCAAAAACTGGCTAATAGTCAAAATCGACTTGTCTCGGTTTATCGCTTCACTACTGAGTTGTAACGTGATAACTAAAAAAATGTTCTAAATTCATTGAATGACGGCTTAAAAAATTCGGTGGGATGTCCTTTTGACTGAGGTCGAAGATGAAAGCGATAATCGTTATTTTGATTTCTGTGAAATTTTTCCAAAATTTCGTATTTTTCGAAAATCAGAATTCCGCAGATGTCTCTGGATATTGCGCTTCAAATGAATTCAATCATAGCTCAAAATGTTTGTTTCTATGCAACTATATCGAAGGTAGAAGATGTTTACGATAACTGTCTCGGTTAATTTGATTTTTAGGATAATTTTTAGAAATTTCGAATTTTTAATTAATTCCCCGGAAAGTGAGTTTTCTGATGGTTCCTTTAAATCTGATGTTTCAAATGCATTCAATGATGTATAAATGAAATATTCCTAATAATATTTCATAGAAATTTGCAGAAATTTTTAGAATTTCATTAAGTGGAAAATCTGAAACAATTAGTTGGAAAGAAATTGATTCAATTCAAGGAAATAAAATAGGCTAGTAATACACAACGGAAAAAAATCAGCAAAATGGCCATTCGGAAGGCTATTGCTAATTTATTAGCAAAAATAACTATACTGTACGCAATACAGGAGCAATTTCCAATTTTCATGGACTTTTTTGCAGGGAGATCTGATTCTTGAGGTCGAACACATAATCGAGGCCCTCACCAAGGCTATTGACATCACCAATAACCCGAGGATATTGAATATCGTCAATAAGGAATCGTAAGAATGATATTGTTTCCTAGTTTCTTTGGATTTTGTGGGTTATTCAATTCTTTATAAATTTTAATTGATAAAAAAATCAATTGGACATGTGAAATTACTGGTCATTTATCAAATTGTGAAAATGTCGATGTTTCAAAAAATTCACAACTGAATAATTCTTATCATTTTTTCTATTCAAGGGTCTCACACAAACTAGTCAGTGGAAAAGAGGGTACAATCGAGTTCACGAAAGGAACAACCCCAGCAATCACTAAAAATCGACAAAGTGGCCATCTTCTAGTGGTGAATAATCCTCCCCAAACTATTTAATTTCTCTCTGGACAATTTCAACTGATGATCCACTGTATTTTCTGTAATTTTCTTTCCCCAGGTCGCCTCCCCATAAGTGAAATGTGATTTTAGAGGAAGGATACTAAAGAGATAATAGATAATATATTAAGATGCATGGACTCCAGCAGAATCTGCTGGTTCCAGTGCCATGAGAACACGAGGAAATGTTTCCAATTGTTTCGCAGCATTATTGTAAGAGATGTATAAATTATTATCGAAGAGTAATAAATAAATGTATTGAGTTTGAACATTTACAACTTTTTGGTGTATTTCACGATCGATTAGGTAATTGTGGGGAGCTTACATCAAGACTTTTGGGACGTCGAGGGTTTACTCTCCTTTTTCGTCAGTGATTTCTTTCCCTCCAGGGCTTTATCTCGAAGTTCATTCTCCATTGCCCTATTCACGGTTCTTGTTATCATCTGTTTGAGCTTGTGGGTCTCCTCGAATTTCGATTTTTTGGGTTTTATGGGGGCGTCTGCAAGGAAAGCCAAGAAGTTAATTTTAAAAAATAGGGGAGAGTGGGGCAAAATGAAATAGTTGAAAAAACGGTAGTCGGAGTCTTCCCCCCGACAAAATTCACCTTCTTTTAAATTTCCCAAAAATCAAAATCTCAAAGAAAATCTCCCTGGAGAGGGCAATCCTCAAATTCGATGTAAAAAAAGGTTTACAAAGGTCTATTTTTTAAATTTATATTTCTGTTTCTTTTTCTTTTCTATTTTATTTGAGAATAGCTCTGAGATATCTTGATTTTTTAATGAAATGAAAATGGAACGTCTCCCTTTTCTGAATTTCCGATAAAAATCATCTTGAAGAGAATGCACTTACTGTTTCGCCTCTGCACCTGAGGGCCCTTCTTACTCCCCCCAGCCTTCCCCTTCTTCCCCCCTGGAGTCGAGGTCTTTACTTTCAACTTCCCCTGCGCCATTTCCCCTCCAAAACCCTTTTTTACCCAACAAAAATAAAATTCTTCTTATAAACCACTTCCCACGTGTGTTTGCCTACGTCCCCCCAGTTTTAGGTTAATGTAGAGATGGTCGATACGCCTCGATATATCGAAGTGTCCGATATTGTATATCGATGTATCGAGGCGTATCGAAGTGTCCGATATTGTATATCAATATATCGAGGCGTATCAAACTGTCAGATATTGTATATCGATATATCGAGGCGTATCGAAATGTCCGATATTATATATCGATATATCGAGACGTATTGATCATCTCTACATTAACCCAAGTGAAGGTGATTATTGTTTATCGATATAACGATATACAATACCGGACACTTCGATATATCGATATTTTTCTACCGATATATTTGACGACTAATATATCGATATTCGATATTTCTTCGTCAATATCGAAGTCTAAATTTGTTTCTCATTTTCAAGAATTTCGGAAGAGAATAAATGAAATTTTACCAAGAAAAAAGGGAAAAATTGATGTCAATACCGCAGGATTTTATTTATTTCAAATTTCATCGGACTCCATTACTATACTCATGATCAATCTAGTTGGTTTTCCCGTCTTGTCACTGGTGAATATTTCAGATGAAAAATATATCGGTTCAGCGATATTTTCTTCCAAATATCGATATCTTCCAGCCGATATTTTCAAATTATATCGATACTTGCGATTTCGATATCTTCTTCAATATACGTTCCCAAGGTCACCAGAGCCCCCGCCCTCTTCAGGCACTCGCGCGAACCACTAGACATACAACACATGCAAATCCATTCTCCAAACATTTTGCTCTCTTTTTTCGAATCCCAAAGTCCACTCTCGACACATCTCCCCACAAAACTCTACTGTTTATCAGCTAGAAAAAAAAACGGCTATGACTCGACGCCTATTTCATCAATAATCCGATCACTTATTTCTCACAAATCCAAGTATATCTGCAAGGGTAAATATATTTTGGAAGAAATAGATTTGCAATGTCACTGTCAAAGCCTTCGCAGATTATCCTTGACATTGTTGGTGCTTATTTCAGTAGTTTGTACACAAATCCCATCCGGACGAAGGCTATTACTAGGTAATTATGCATTATCTTATACAAAAGTAATGATTTCTCAATGTCAAAGGAAAAAGATCAATACGATTTTATCTAGTGAGAAAAATTATTTTATTTTCATTATCACAATTAATTAATTATTATCTCATTATTATTATTAATGATTAATATATAATTATATAATTATATTATTATTAATTCTGAATAATAATTAATGAATTAATGGTGATAATTAATAATTAATAATAATAACAAATGTTGTGATGAATTAAAATAGTAAATGGAGTAAGTAAAAAAATGAATTAGTGAATTGCTTCTGATTGTTTTTTTGTGTACTTTATTTATTTATTTTCTATTTAAAGTTGTTTATTGGCTGTAGCGGGCAATTATGCATCCCAGAGAATACTGGGAGTTAAGGAGATCAATCATGACAGCCTTCTCGCTTTTGGATTATTCGGGTAATTATGGAGACTGAGGATTTTCGAGTTTTTGAAGGGAATTATGATTAATGATTTAATAATATTAATGATTTTTGTTCGTGTTAGATTGTTGTTTGGGGGACCAGTGCCTCATTTCTTTTATAAGTATATTTATTTCGTGACGAGACATCCTCTGGGGATACTGCTTGCTGAGAGGTTGATCTATGCCCCTCTTTTCCAGGGATTCGCGCTGTATATGCTAGCTAGACTCGAGGTGAGAGTAATTGAATTAGAATTAATTTGTGAATTTGTTTTTTAAGGGGAGACTGTGAGTTTTAAGTCGGGTATTGCAGCGAGATTTCTCATGCATTGAAGATCGATTATGTGTCTAAAAACGAATAATTAGTGCAAAAAAATTAATGGTTTCTTGTGGCAAGAAAATATTTTTTTGAAATTATCAAAAAAGGATTGTTTGTGCCAAACATGCAGAGAGTGCGGCGGAATGAAAAATTTTTGCTGCAAAAAATGATTTAGTAGTTCAAAAAAAATTGTATTCTCTGTAGACGCAAGAAATGTCATTTCTAGCACTACTCCTTCGTTATTCGATACTCCCATACGTATTTAGCTCCCGAAAAATCTTTGTTTTATGCGAAACAAGGGATAGTAGTTTTTCCTTTCGGCTGTCTAATAATCACAGACAACAAATGAACCCTTAAATGAAACAATAATAATGATATGATAGCAATCTTGTAACTTGGGGATAAAATATTAGTTGATAAATTTTCCTCTGTATGAGATATTTTCATCCTGAAAAGGCACCGCCTGGTGTGAATTATCCGCCTCTTGAGCCAAATATTTCGTTGCTGTCGAAAGCAGAACAATTATTCATGTTTGAGACTTTCAAATTCCAACCGAACAAATTCTTTTTTGGCAATTTTCAACTAGCGATTTTGTTGGCCCAAACAAGACTTGTTTGACAACGTATTAGTTTTTCCCTCAGTGTACTGAATTTGTGGTGAGGAGTTTTAATATTTAGAATTGATCAACAATTGAACTTTTACTTGGATCCTCCCTAATTATGGATTCTCCACAGGGGAAATCTCACGAAGACTCCTACAAGAACATGGAGAAGCTGTACCTGCCAATTCTACTCGCAAATTACAAATATCTGACTCTCCTGCAATTCATCAACATTCGCTACGTCCCACCAATGGTAAATTCTCCTTCTCCCAAATAAGACCCATTGTCATTCATTAATTTGTTTTCCCCTTCAGCTGCGAGTTCTCGTCGTCAATTTCATCGGATTCGCATGGGCAATTTACCTCGCAAATGCTCGTGCCAAAGCCTCGACCAAACGGAGAGATTGATCATCAATTTACGATGAGAAAATGAAAATTGCATTCCACAATTTTTCACATTTCCCACTGTTAAATCACAAAATAATAAATTTCCAATGGTTTTTCTTTATTATCGTGAAGCTTGGATTTTTTCTTAATCACACAACAACAATACAGATTATCTTACAGTTAAATCAGAGATCATTAACATTTCAATTTCATTAATACTTCATCGAATGAATTTAATTACGTGCAATTAAAATAAATCATTTTCTACGAATAGTTTCCTCGATTTTTCCGCAAATCAGTGTTGAATAAATTAATGACTAGATAATTCTTACCTAATTAATCAATTTATCGATTGATTAATAAAACGTCTAAAGTGTTAATCAATAATTAGTACAAATAATCTATATTTACAAGTGGAAAAACAGATGGTAATTCAACATTGCACTAAATATCGTTAAAATCACAATGAATTCATCTCAATTTGGTCACCAGATCAATTTCAATATCATCTTAATTCGACTAGAATCCTCTCAAATAAACGAGAAAATAATGAAGAGACATTTCTCATGGACAAGAAGACGGGGAGATAAACACGATTTTTATCTCGAAAAAATGTGAATAATTTAATTTCAAAAAATTCTCAAAAAAAATAAACACGAAGAAAAATTGGATTACGTACACATCAACGTGTATAAGATGGACTTCGAGTTGGTGAATGACTGGATCTTCTACTTGGACTCGACCAATCTGAATTTCTCGAGGATACACTGGTGCTGGGAGACGATGGGGGCGATGGTGTTGGTCGATGATACGGTATCGGTCGTTTTCTAGCGCTATAATTAATTATATTAGTCAAAAAATGCCCCATCCACTCGCCCAGGCTAGTTACGAGGCTGCTGGAGAAACTTGGGGCCGCGAATTCTCAGCCAAAAGTCGATGGAAAAAATTGAAAAAATTTTTCAGAGTTATCTCCCGGTTTTTCCCTCATTTTCCATTTTTTTCCACTCCCACAGCCTCTCAAAGTAGCTCTACCCTTACGGTAAATTCAAAGATTATTGAAAACTTAAAAAAAAATGCAGAAAACTCGAATAGATTCGGAATTCTAATTTGTTTTCTCAAATTATCGTTTTGGTTTTTCAAAGAAGAAAATGTGAAAATCAACATTTCCATTGTAATCAAAGATTAAAATCTGAATTTTCTTCATTAGATGTGAAAAAATCAAGAATTGTTTCGACACCTCATAAAAAATAATCCACCGTTTTGCAAACAAGTTTTATTATTTATTCATAAGAGGGAAATGTTTGAAAAAATATCAATATTTTGGAAAATTTAATTTAGATAATACTGACTGGGTATGAATATTTTCAGATTTTTTCCATGCAATTTAGCTGAAATATTTAAAAACTGAAAATATCCAAAAGTACAGCGTAGCCCGGGCGAAGAGTAGAGCTACTTTAACCGCAAAATTAGTACAATTATCTCCCCGAGAATTTAAATTTGTTACTTGGTGTTAAATAAAATTTATTCAATGAACAAGCAGGAAAAACAGTCGTGCAAAAATTAAAAAAATGATTACTTACCCCAGGATTTCGTTGCGCTCATCATTATTTCGGGCTTCACATGAGTGAAAAATGTATAAATAAATCATAAAAATAGGTGAAGTCTTGCAGGATATACAATACTTTATTACAGTAATAACTTACAAATTTCTGATTGAGAGGACGATGGAGACGAGTCAGACATTATTTTCATAAGCTCTAAATTGATTTGTTTCCTGATAATTATTGCATTTACATTTCTGAATAATAACACCCGATTAATTTCGTCACCTCTCCACGTCCACCTCAACTACTCTATGCCACACATGCCGTAATTAATGCATAAATTGTGAAAGTACAGTGAAGTCTATTCGTCACAAAAACGCCAGTGAAAATAATTTTTCACTCGTAAAAAAAAAACAATCACTCGTTACAAAACTGAAATAACGATGGAAAAAAAAATAGAGTAATTCGTTTGTTCTTGTGCCTGAAGAAATTGGCAAAAAGAAATAATAATTGACGTGGCGAATTCATCTTCTAGGTCTGCCCTTTGATCTGTCTCTGCTACATACGAAAAAAAAGAGGAGAGAACAACGTAAAATCAACTGAACAAAATATTCTAACGATATTTAGCGATAAATAACGATATCGAGTGCAGAATTCTAGGGGTAATTGAGGAAATTGTTTACCTGGTGATACGACGTCTGTCGAGGAAACTCGGGGACCCGTGGCGTCGTGGAATTGAGGGAGACCTCGATCTGCTGGAGCCTGATGAGCTTGATGACGACCTAGAGGAACGACTTGAGCCACTGCTTGAGGAACGAGAGGATGATGAGAAACTCCTTCTACTGTGCCTAGAACTAAATCAGGAATATTCAGGAATATCACTAAATGAATAATATATTTCATTAACCCCTCACGTACAGCGTCGATACCATGCATCGACCCATAAACTTGTTCTGTCAGCACTAAAAAATCACTTTCTCAAATTCCAAGAGACACATTGACATTTGGAAAAGATATTTGGAAAGTCAATGGAATTGTCTCTGCAGTGAACTATTTATTTTAATTTTTTTCAATGCATTTATAATATTTTTTTCTATGAACAAAAGTTGTAGATGAAAATTTGACATCCAACCGATTCAATCGTATTAAATCATCTCGTTTATCGACACAATTTCCCCCAAAAATTGTGAAATTTTTACTGAAAAAACTTCAATGATTGAATTTCGATTTGTTGAATAATTTGTTTGTTATAAATAAATTTAGCATGTTCGAAGATGTCGGCAAACATTGAAATTGGTGTGAATAGGGTGGAACCATCATTTTTGGAGAATTAAATTCAAAAAAATTCATCATTCATTCATTTATTTCATTTTTTTTATTTAAATTTTGGAGAATTTTTTTTGTTCAGAAATGATGTTCCCCCCTAAAAAAAATGGATCGAAATTTCAAGACCCACAATCTGGCAAAATTTCCGATTTTTTGCAATTACTTTAGCCACTTGATTACTCAATTTCCTAAAAATTGCCCACCGGGAAGGGGACGAGTCGCCAAACCCCGTAATTTTACGTTTCAGACTATTCTACACAATTTCCAATAAAAATTAAAGAATGTAAAAATCAAAGGATTGCAATGCTTCATTCTGACGCAAAAAATTGAAATGAATTCTCTACCTCCTCGAAGACACCGAGCTGCTCCTACTTCGACTCCTCTTCCCCTTGTCCCTGCTCCCCCTCGAGGCCGACCTGGACCTGCTCCTGGACTTGGAAACCGAGCGACTCCTCGACTTTTTCCCCCCACTCCTCGACCTGCTGGTGCTCCTGCTCCTAATCTTCTTCACGGACACAGACCTCGACCTCGAGAGTGACCTCTTCGACCCCGAGGAGCTCCTCGACCTCCTCGAGGCCTTGGACCTCGCCGGCGACCCCAACGACCCAGTTTTCCCCCTAGACCCACTGGTCGACCTCTTCGATGGTGAGACAGACTTGTCCCTGGACCTGGACTTCCTCGACCCCCTGGACTCCTTGTCCCTCGATAGCGACCTCGAAGAGGACCTGGACCTCGACCTCGAGTAGGACTTGTTCCCCAGGGACCTGGGCCCCAAGGGAGGCGACTCTGACGGCGACCTCAGCTCGATCCGCACCTCCACCTCGGCCTCCTCTCTCGTCAGAGGTAGCGCAGGAGAAGGCGATCTGCTCGACTCAACAGATCTCCCAGGATTTTTCCCCACCTCCTGACTCACCTCCTCGAGCTTTCCATCGCAATCCGGCGACTTCTCCACCACTTGATCAACGATATTCAGCTCCTTCGGAGGCTCCGCAGGCAGAGCAATATCCAGGATCTCCTCCTTCCTCTCGGTCTTGATCTTCACCGGAGAAATCACTTTCTTTCCAAGCGACTCACGTGCTTTAGCAGCTAGACCACTTTGCAGCTGCTTCAGAGTATTGAGTTCTCTGATTCTCTCCTCGTCCTCAGGCCTCGGCTCGTCGTCCCCAGGGTCGGCCTCATCCTCGCTGGAGGACCTCAGCGAGACCCTGGGGGTGATGATCCTCGGTTTATTCTGCTTCGACGGAGATCTGGACTTTCCCTTTGGCTTCTCTGACGTCTTGTGCTTTTTATCCTCCAGAACGTCTCGATACCGATCAGGATGTCGTCTGACTGGTGAGTACGAGAGGCTCGATCTTCTCGAGTGGCTCCTCGATCTTCTCGAGTGACTCCTCGATCTTCTCGAGTGACTCCTCGATCTTCTCGAGTGACTCCTCGATCTTCTCGATCGACTCGTCGATCTCTTCAACAGAGATCGTGACCTCGATCTGCTTTTCCTTCTGTCTCTGGATCTTTCGCGTCTGTTTCTCCTCATTGGGGACCTCGACGTCTGCCTTCTTGACCTTGAATTGCGTCGCCGATAGGTCGAGGGTGAGGGGTAACGTCGGGAGGTGTATCTGGAGTATCTGGAGCGACTCCTGCTGCGGGATCGGGAGTAACGAGAGGGTCTTCTGGGGGATCGAGACACTGCCCTTCGTCTTCTGGGGGATGGGGAGGCTCTTCTCGGTCGCGACTGCCTCGAGAGCTTTCGTGGGGATCTGGGGCTTCTTGTGCGGTCACCATGGGGTCGAGAGGACGAACGATTGCGGCGGGAGATGTGGGTGGTGGGGGGCTCCTTCGGGGGGGTTTTCGATTTTTTCCTCTCTCGATCGACCTCTCGGGACTTCTGGGGGGGAGTCGAGCCTCGGGTCTTCTCCGGACGGGGGGCCGGGGCTGGCGGCCTCTCTGGAGTCTTTGCGCGCTTCTTAGGACGCTCTGGAGAGCTGGAATTGGCGAGAGATTTTTTTTATTGCGGGGAAGGAACGCGCGTCGTTGAGGTAGGTTCATTGTGGTTTTTAGCCTTTCATTTGCTTTTGGAAATTGTTAAAGGGACAGTAAACGATCAGGGGAATGTGGAATTTAAGGTCACATTTCTGGCATGACTTTTCACTGCTAGAATTATATTATTTCAGAATAAATGACTGCTTCATGTCACGGGATAGTTAAATTGTTCCATTCATTGGTTGGTCTGAAGAACCTGGATTATACAAATCTTTTTTTATCTCTTCAAGGCCAGGGTGTACTATTTTTCGAACGTTATCTCCATGTTTTTGGTCATCTTTGGTCATCTGAAATTGTCAATTGAGTCCTGCATCATGCAGAAGTTTTGAAAAATTATGAATGAATAATCAAAAAAAAGTAGAAGAAATTCTTAATTTTTTCAAAGAGCATTTTTCATTTATATTCGGAATAAGTTGAATAACAAGAAATTGAAAAATGTATCTGATTTACGGTGACAAGTGGCGGCCTGTCACCCAATATCATGCAGGGGGAAGACTGATTTTGTAAATCTTTTCAAAAGTTTTAATATTTTGGAGAATTTTTTAATCACACTTTTATCACATAAAAATGGCAGATGACTACATACTACTGTTTTGATAATTGAGATACCTAGCTGTCACTTCCCATGAGGAGTTGGTGTTTTGTTATCCACCATGGAAAATGACAGCTAATAGATAATTTGCCACAGTCAATCAGATATTTGTAATTTCCACTTTTTTCAACTCATTCTGAATCTCAATTAAAAACACTCTTTGAAAAAGTCCAGAATATTTTCCATTTTTTTCATCATTCTGTCATAATTTTTGGGAATTTCTACACGATGTACCACTAAATTGACAATTTTGGATTACGAAAGATTAAAAATATCCAGATAACATTCGAACGATAGTACACACGGGCCTTGATCTTGATTAAAAACGCTCCTTGAAAATGTTCTCGGGCCTTAAAAGAAGATATTTTTTCAATTTTCTATTTCTATAAACCCGAAAATCCCCCGAATAATAATCCCCGGGATTATTATTATTATTTTTTTGCATTAAATCTTTGGTTTTCGTTAATCTACGAAAGAGAATTAAATAGTTTTAATTTTTCATTTTTTATACTCACGAGGCAGATGAACTCGAAGAACTTTGGTGCTTCCTCTTGGTCGACTTTTTCTTCTAAAATAATGAAACATCACCCATTAATGGCAAATAATATAAAAATACAGGCTTGAAGAGATACAACATTAATTTCTCCATGCATACATTTTTCGGGGATTAATTTCACAACAATCAAAATTTCCCACTCGAAAGAGTTTTTAATTTTCCAAAAAAATTAAAAACACTTCTATTTATTTCTCTGAATGAGTCAATATCTTTTTTTTTTCTTCAAATTAATCTCATAATTTTCGTTATTTCGAATTATTCATTAGCAAAAAACGTCGAAAAGTGCTTTATTCACAAACAAAACAAGTGATCCATACAACAGTCGCAAACTCGTTTATGATAATAATTAATTAACGAAAATTATTTATTACATTGAGTAGCGGCATGTCGGGTACTCACTCAGGGAATGTATCCTGTCAAATGGCGCTGATAATTACAAACAATACTGAGATTTACACTTTGAAATAATGAGTTGTCTTAAAAATTCAGTTTTGAGGTGAATGGATTTATGTAAAAAAAAATGAATAAAATTTCCAGACTATTGTGAAGGTGTCTGAGCCTCTCGGACGATTTAAATCATCAAAATTACTTCTCAACCACTCGACGATTAATTTTTGATGATCGAAAGGTCGATTTTCGACGCTCAGACAATTGTTTTGTCATTGTTTTTTTATGAACAGCAACAGGCAGAGTTGCATGCACGAGAATGATGAATACTTCATATAAAAACTCAAAAAAATTGGGAGACGATGGGTTGATGGAGACAATGAGCCTGTGACAGCATAAATAATTATGACAATTCAAATAAAATGAGTAACAGTGTCACATGCCAGTCATTTCGTGCCATAAATATATAATGATTTTCCAAAATAATATTTCATTTCTCAATGAATATTTTACCTCGTGTTTGCTCTCGGTTTTTGATTTCTTCTTCTTCTTCCGCTTCTTCTTCTTGATTTCAGCCTCCGAGGAACTAAAATTTTTTGTATTGAACGTCAGCATTATATAATTATCTCCCTAACTATTGATTTTACGAAAAAATGTCATAAGACCATTTTTGTAGAGAATTAAATTTCCGCCAAAAAATCTCTTATCACATTTTCGTCCAGAGGTACTCGTTCTAAGATAATTCAGTAGCGAAATGGTAAAGCGGTTTAAGTCGACTCATCTCCCAGTTGAGTTTTTGAGGAATATCTCCGAATCTAAGGAAGATAGCGAAATTTTCGTAATGACATTTGTTGTAGCTCTCAATCGGCTTTACAAAAAAGGTTCTCACAAAAATTTCACTATCTCCCTTAGATTCCGAGATATTCATTGAAAACTACATATTCACCTGCTGTTATCAGAATCCTCATTAGACGATTCACTGTCACTAGTTGTAACTTCCTTCCTGGGTTTCTTCTCCTTCTTCTTTTTCTTCGACTTATCCCTCTTCTTACCAATCTTGGGTGATTCGGACCTACAGCAATAGTTCCAAAAAAACAAAAGACAAAAAGTCAATAGAAGTTAAACAATCAACGATAAATTTGAAGAAATTGTTTATCATCAGATGAAATTACGGATGAAAAAATGATATTGCATTATTTATATTAAATATCTAATTGTTGCAGTGGACGTCTTCCTGCCATCAAGTGCATATCATCTTGTGCTGATAATAAAAGAAATTCTTTTTTTTTCCTTTTTATCTCATTAGGTAACACATACAATTGAATTATTCAAGTAATAATTCAACACTCGGGGGATTAAATACTCTAGATCGACTAAAATTCGTTAATTCAACGACAAAAGACGAAAAATCATTCGATAATTTGGTGAAATGACGATTCACAAAATTATTGAATACTCAGTAACTAAATAAATAACAAATGCAACGTAAAAATGAATGAAAATAAAACGAGAGAAGACAATACACGTTAAATTGTGAGGATTATTGATATAATATGGGATTAGCATTACCTTGATAACCATCGATAGGGACGGACTTGTCAGAAAAAAATAGAGAGATGACATTAACAACAGGCTTCATCGTTACAACAACAAATTTAGTATTTTTTTTTCTTTTCTCACACAGCAATAAAAACCCAGACGTTAAGCAAATGTTCGTCATAAAATGATAAAATAATAATGCATTTTGACAACTACGCAAACATTTACGATGAAAAAGACCTCGCAGACCCTCATTTCGCATTTAAAATCCATATTTTCAATGAAAAATAATAGTAATAGTAATTGACAATCAAGTGACTGTTTTCATTTTTCGCAAAAATAAAATCCCGACGACCACACTTACCTACTGAGCCTAATGAATAGGCACTCAGTCCTCCTCAGTTCTGTTTGAAACAGAGAAAGGTGTACGGGGCATGAGACAGTGGATTTTCTTCATGAATAATTTGTCCAATTTTTTTTTTTGTAAAAAATCAAATGAAAACCCAGTGAAATTAATTGATTTAATACAATGGGATTGGTTTTTCAGTATTCGTTGATGTGTGGAAAGCGTATGAGTATGTGGAACTCTTGGCAAAACATGGAGAAGTAAGAGTGAATAAAGATCGATCGATGAGAGGAAAATTTTTTATTTAACACTACTGAGGGGAGGTTTTTTCAGCATTCACGGGGGGTCTTGGAGCCTCGAGACGGTTCATTGGTTGCTATCATTATCGAATTACGTATTGATGTTGTGGTTTAACCCAGTTATTATTATTCTTTCTGGGTGGAGAGACTGTGGAGATGTGAGAGGTAAAATGTGAAAGGTAGATTTTTATGATTTTCGTTGTTGGTGATTATCCTGCGAGCTTTTGATTTTAGGAAGAAATGTGACAGGAATTTTTTGCGGGCAATTCAATTTCCAACGAAAAATTTCTTGTCACATTTTTATCTAGAGCTATTGGTTCTAAAGATAATTTAACATTTGTACAAACGTAAAAAATCGACTGATGAAATTTCGCAAATTTCCATTCATTTTATCAACTGAAAATTTCATTCATTTCAAAAACAATTCACATGAGAAATTATTTTTGCTAATTTTTTCCGTTGTATATTATTCATAGCCTATTTTATTTTCTTGAATTGAATTAATTTCTTTCCAACTAATTGTTTTAGATTTTCCACTCAATGAAATTCTAAAAATTTCTGAAAATTTCTATGAAATATTATTAGGAATATTTCATTTATACATAATTGAACGCATTCGAAACATCAGATTTAAAGGAACCATCAGAAAGCTAAATTTCCGGGGAATTAATGAAAAATTCGAAATATCTAAAAATTATCCTAAAAATCAAATTAACCGAGACAGTTATTGTAACCATCTTCCAACATCGATATAGTCGCACAGAAACAAACATATTGAGCTATGATTGAATTCATTTGAAGCGCAATATCCAGAGACATCTGCGGAATTCTGATTTTCGAAAAATACGAAATTTTGGAAAAATTTCGCAGAAATCAAAATAACGATAAATCAAAATAACTCGGTCAAAAGGGCATCCCACCGATTTTTTTAAGCCGTCATTCAATGAATTTAGAAAAATTTTTTAGTTATCGCGTTACAACTGAATTTTGAAAGAATTCGAAAATTAAAAAAATGAATCAATGAATTAAATTTGAATAAGCGGCGATGGATAGGGCTTAGCAATACCAACATTTGAGAAAAAAAAGATTCAATCCCATCAGTTCATTAACGAGAAATTGAAGAAAAAGTTTGTTACATCCACCCAAACATACAAACGAGCGTAGGGACGCGTCTAAAAAATGCATTTCCGTACTTTTGAGATCACAATGGGTCGATAAACCCCGAAAAATAAAAACCTTAAATTTGAACGCTGACAACGCTTCCATTCGGAAGCAAAAATCACGAAAAATCATGCAATTCCTTCACACTTCACCGTTCCACATTGTATTCCTCTCCCCAAAACCAGTTGAAAAAAATTTTAGAAAAAAATGTCAACGACATAGCGACCTCAGCGATTCCAGCCTCCAGAGACGCGTGATCATTCACACAGTGGTATACCTGTCCCTCTTATGCTTCTTCCCCTTTTTCTTCTTGGTGCTGCTGGCCGACCTCTTCCTCTTATTCTTCTTCTCAGGTGCTGGTGTCTCTTCAACGGCTGGTGGACTGGGGCTGTGCACAAGCTCATAAACTTTGCTGGCAGCAGCCCTGGCCTCGGCCTCCCTAGCGTGTCGTTCAGGATCCAGACTACTGCCTTCAACGAAGTACTCAGATATGCCAAAAGCCTCCCTCAACTTGGCATTCTTCTCCTGCTGTGCCTCAGCCACTTGGTGTGTCTCTCGGACGCTTGAACAATCAATTAAATCGACGCTCAACCCTCAGTAATTCATCAACAATGGCAAAAAAAAAAAATAACAAGAGAATGTGAATTCAAATCTCTCGATTTGAAGAACGTGAAAGTGAGAAAGAAAAATTTACAAACCGATTCGTCAGTTTAACTGTCATTCTTCTCAGGAGGCAATTGAATTCACGGTTTGATGAGTGTTTTAACGAGATATTTCGATGAAAATTTAGGAGAACAGTGACATAACACCACTGCCAGCGACACAGTTATCATATAAGCCACCCCCGGAATGACTGAAGCCGGGGACTGCCGTATCCAACCCTCCCCCTCTCATTTCGTTACGCCCTAGCTGCTCGATCAATACCAATCCCCACCCGTTGGCTTTTTATACCGTTCCTTCATGCTTCCACCCCACGAGAAATCTCTAATACGATCAGGGTTAATAAAACTGGAATAAATAAAGTGACACATGTCGAGGAGCTGAATTCTACGGGAAAATTGGGGAAAATCTTATTCAATGCTGCACGTTCTCGAGATCGGCAGAGGGAATTCTCACGATTTTTTGTTTCGAGTTTGGGTTGAGTTTTGATTTTTTTTAAGGGGATCGTTTGCTGCGGAGATGGGGATTTTTTAATATGAAAATATGGGAAGCCTTCTTCATCCAATTTCGAATGAGTCTAATCCGTTTATGAGAATGTCTAGAGTAATGCGAAAAGTACTGAAGGAAATATCAAGTGACAACCGGTTTTTACGATAAATATTGTCTCATGAAGTTCAAAAATTGATTTTCAATTTTTTAAAAAATGATTTCATCGATATTGAATTAGTTTAATCAAAAATGAATTGCCAAGGCCTGAAAACCTTATTTTTGTTTTTATTTTTCGTTTTTTTGTGGTAAAAAAAAAAGTTCAAAGTTGAATAATTGATTTTTTAAAATTGTCCACATAATGTTATCAATTTTGAATCATCTGAAGCAATATAAACGATAATAAATAAAATATGAAGTAAAAATTTTGTTTTCCGTTCTTCCCTCATCATTTAAAAAAATTCTCTAAAAAACCTTTTGCTTATTTATTTTTTCAATTACCCTGATAATTCCACCAATTACCTCACGACTGATTTAATACTAGTCCTCTTCCCGGCAAGCAAATGCAGCTGAATTCTCTGACAGCAGCAGCAATGCTTCATCATCATTTTTTTTCTACCATTAGCTGTATTTAATTTTCGTTTTCTCGATCTCTTGATGACTTTCTGCCTGTCGAGAAAGAAATTGCCCCTCCAGAGGCGTTCGAAGAAGGCTCGACCGTCAGGTGGGCCCCGGCCACGCGCTGTCTTCGGTATGAACGCAGACATCGTCATTTGGGTCTCAAAATAAATCCGCCAATTGAATAAACTCTATTTCAATATAATGTCGAATAATCAGGAGAGCCTCCTGGGACGATTGGATGATCTCCGGACACTTGGAGGCACTCGTAGCACGTCAAATGGAGGTTTCAACGACTTCCTGGTGCCTCAAATCATCCCACAATTACCGGAAAGCTCAATTTCCCTGGTAATTTAGCAATTTTTCCTCCACAAAATTCTCATTCATTCGTCGATTCGCATTATTCCGCTCATAAATTCGTGTTTGCATACTTTTAATAATCAATAATATATATTTCAAGTGATTAATATCCTTGGAAGACGTTGGATGAGGCACACTCACAGTAATTCATTATTTTCTTTAAATTTTAAATTCAATTTCCATTTTTTTACTCGAAAAATGGTTAGAAAATTGACAAAATTAACGCGTTATAAATTTACTAGATTAGTTTCTTGCTAATTATCTTTAATTTATGTTCTTAATATTAATTATTAAACCTAGTGGAAGACTTATGTGATTTTACGAGTGTGAAAACTCTCGAGTCGCCTCTGGACTACATTTTCCCTATTTTATTTATCTCGAATTCGCGATTTCTGGACTGCCAGTGGCGTCTGGACGCCGGTCCATTGCAACACTGAATTCCAGGAGAGGTTTTGGATGCTGGGGGAACTCACTCGGGGGTGAATTTAGGGGTAACCCCACCCACTTAATGCGCGAGTGGATGTTTTCATCATTTCGAAGGGGAATTTGAGAGGCGCCGGCGCTCCAGAGGAAGTCAATATCGGGCCTGTGTACACGGATTTACGGATGGATGGCATCTCTGGGGCTTCAGGGAGACTCCTGGAAGGGTTGGAGAGTAATTGAGACGCGGAAAAGATTGCAGACACCTTTTTTTTTCATTAAGAAAAATGATTCTAGGGGTTTTCATTTTTCCGGAGACTGCTGCATTAGAAAATTGCTCGAGGACATTTTTCATTTTCGTCTTCATGGAGTTTCTCGAGTGGAAAGCAATCTGACGGGGGTGTCAGGAACGCCAATTTTTTTTAATGAATGGAAAATTTTATTCTAGAGTTGAAATGAAAAAAAAAAATTACGTCAGAGGAAGTGAAGCAAAATAGTCTTCTTTGAATCGTCTACATCTCCCGAGTGAACGATGCGATTTCAATAAATCAAATTGCATTTTCAAGCTTGTTAAATTGTTTTCAAAATGAAAAAAAAAACGTAAATTTTCACTCAGCCTATCTCGAGTTATCGACAATGAAAAATTCTCAATGTTCCCTCCTTCCAGAAAAAAATCGGTTTAATTATTTTTCACTTACTTCACACGTCCAAATTCATCAGTGGACACTTGAGGCTTGGCATCGCTCCCCATCAACATCTCCCTGTACGTGGAAACCTTGGATTTAATCTCTTCAGGTGTTAATCTGTCGAAAAATCCAAAAAAAATCACTTTTGAGTTTGAAAAAAATTTAAAAAACGTCAATTAATTAAACTGTTCGTTCACTCGCTTAATTAAAGTCAATTAGGATATTGAGTACATACCCTTGATCTTCCAAGATGTCCATCAACTCTGCACACTTGACCTCGACTTTTCTCTTCCTCACATGTTCGAGAATCTCCTGATTCGGTTGTTTATTCAACTGATCCCCCTTTTCCTCACTTTTATAATCAACCCTGTCCTTAGTCTTACGAACAATCGCCCAATTACGTTGTACATGGCCATTAGTGCCTGACCCCCGAGGGGTCTGCAGCCCAATTCCATTGTACATCTTGTACAACCCCCTGAGCAACAAAAAAAACCCCTAAAACCGAATTAACAGAAAATCATAAGCAATTACCAATTGTGAAAACGTCTCGAATGCTGTGTCGAACGACGAATGTGAGGTTATGAGGGCCCAAACACACGTATCGATCCGGTCTGACCCCCCGGGAACGAAGGGAACTTGCCCTGAGTGATGTTCACGGTTTGACGACAAATTCTTCAACTTACTTGGGGAAAATTACGATCAGAGGAGGTTTCGTGGCATTTGTCGAGGGTTTTGCGCACTTTAAAACGAGAATAGAGGGTAAATAGCCCGGTGAAGGCCCCCAGCTGTCCCCCGAAGTGGGAGAGGGAGAGACTACTCAGTCTCTCTCAAATCCTCCTATTTACTAAAGATGAAAGAGACGTGAAGTTGTTTTATATCGAAATATCTCGAAACTGCTGACCGCTAATCCTCAATTCTGGTTGGTCAATATGTGACACGAAGTTATTCACAAAAAAAACGCGGCATTTTCAAATTCTTCAGTGACATAATTTCAAATTCTTCAGTGGTAAATTTTTTTTTCACGTCATAAATATGTATAATATATATCGTCGCATTAAAATCAAAGGGGCGTAAGTGCCATTTCTCTGAGATTTTTTTCTCTTAATACCAAAGGGGCGTATGTTTTTTTTTCCTTCGAAATGGAGTTTTCTCAACTTATGAAAGGTTTTTTGTGGACAAATTTCTGAAGTGGCAAATGGACGTAAGTCCGACTAGCAAGTACTGAAGGGGCGTATCTCCAGCACATACGCCTCTTTCTTTTTATACTTTTTGTTTCTTTTCTAGCTCATATTGAGAATGAATAATTCCAAAGGGGCGTAACTCAGGCACATACGTCCCTTTGTTTTTGAAGCAATAATCACAGAGGGGCGTAACTCCAATATATATGTCCCTTCATTTGTTACTGTTCGTTCCTATTGATTCATCAAGTATAAAGGGAATCACATGCACTACAGCCCTAATAATAAATAATATTTGATTCTACATTAACCTCCCCTCCCTCCCTCTCATCATGAATGTTCAAATTATTTCCCTTTGATTTTTTGCTTGAATGAAACAATTTCATGAGAAATATCAGTAACTAAACTAAAATTTTCTAAAATTTTCTTCTAAATTTATTCGATTTCATTCATTAATTTATTTCATTTTTTTAATTATGACTGCGAATTTCAGGAAATTATCTGTATGAAATTTCGAGTCGTGACTGCTTTGAACACTTCGGAAGAAAATGAGACCATAAAGGAAGAAGAAAATAGTTAAAGCGTTTTATGTTGATATAACAATATAAAACTCATTATCGCGAGTAGACCTAAGATATAATGAGAGAGAGGCGTATGTGGGACTTACGCCCTTTTCGTTTTATTTCAACATGAAATGTGTCATCCGAAGTGCACAACACATAATGTAAAAAGGGCGTAAGTGTCATTTTTTGAATGAAATGAAACAGGCGTAAGTGTGGAGATACGCCCCTTTCCCGTTGAAATATAGCAATTACGCCTTTTTCCTAGAATGTTTTTTTTTTCCGATTTTTGGTCAGAAATTCCATGAAAAACCGAAAAAACAGGAATTCGGAACATACGCCCCTTTCACTTTTAAAATGGGTTTTTTGGCACTTACGCCCCTTTGATTTTAATGCGACGATATATTTCACATGTATATATATTATCGGTGAAATTAATAAATTCTGTCCTTTTATAGACCCACTATTTTAAAAATTGAAGATAATTAATTGAAAATGAAAAATTTTTTATAGATTCTTTTACTACTTCGCTATTCACTTCAATCATTAGTCGAATTCTCTTTGATTCATTATCAATATTTATAAGGTATTCATGAGAAAATGAAATTTAATGAATTCCATTTCTTCATTTCAACAAATGAATAGATCGGCGCGCGCGGGAGCGCGCGCATAGATCTTCCACTCGTCATTCTCTTAAGGGTGCCAAATGAATTTGAAAAAAGATTCAAAGAAAATTTTTTCTTTCCCTCCATCATTGGAGAAATATGTATTCATCCATCC